>NW_027363139.1:1222500-1307500 GCF_046119375.1 Phyllobates terribilis
TTTTAGGCGAGTTCATAGTAAATGCTTTGCCTTTTTGACATGTGATCAACTAAAGAACAAGAAAGATTTAGGACCTCGCCTATACAGAAACGGAAAATAGTTTGGAGGACTTGCATGTCCTTTTTTATTTATTATGAGAAAATCATAAAAGATCCCGTTTTTTAACCATGCTGTGACTTTCTGCTGAGGGAGAGGGAGAGAGCTGCCCTATTCAGAGTCTGTAATAAGACCTGCTGACAAAAGTGTTGAAGATACAGTCTAATGTGAATTAACAATGAAAAAAAGTTAATTTAACAAATGGCTTGTATTTTTTAATACAAACTTTTTTTGTGTTTACAGCTCCTTTAAAGGGAATCTGTCATCAGGTTTTTGCCACCTAATCTGAGAGCAGCATAATGTAGGGTTAGAGGCACTGATTCCAGTAATGTGTCACTTACTGGGCTGCTTAGTGTTGTTTTGATAAAATCATTGATTTGTCAGAAGGTAATTATCACTAGATGACTAGTAAGTTCTGTAGGACCCCACCCCCATCACTGATCAGTAGATTTCTGTGTACACTGAGCATGGGCAGAAAGCTGCCAATCAGTGGTGTGGGCGGGGCTATACAGAGCGCAGCATTCAGAGAGCTGCTAGATCTGCAGCAGATAAAACGGTGATTTTCTCAAAATGACAACAAGCAGCTGAAAAAGTGACACATCGCTGGAATCAGGGTATCTGCCCCAATATTGTGCTGCTCTCAGATGGGGCAGCACAATTAATATTATGCCAAATTAATTTCCCGTGAACTATCACATGATCTATCACGGGGATCATGTGACATGTCACGTGATAAATCAGGTGTGTGGAGGGGCCCTTGCTACTCTTAATCCACCCCTGAGTGAGACTAATACTGTACAACCAAATTGGCTCAGCACAAAAGGTTTCTTCAGATGTGGAGCCAATCGGTGCAAAGCGTGTCTACATGCGGTTAAAACAGATAGTTTTATGTCCTTAAGTAATGATAGAGAATATAAAATTCATGATTTCCTCAATTGTAATTCATCAGAGGAGTCCCTGTGGATTTTCACATTGGATACCACAGGGGTTAAATTCAAGACAGGATCTGATACTGCAGTATTAAGAAATATAATTCTGCATTTATTTCCATGCATGTACACTGGGTACGGAAAGTATTCAGACCCCTTTACATTTTTCACTCTTTGTTTCATTGCAGCCATTTGGTAAATTCTAAAAAGTTCATTTTTTTTCTCATTAAAGTCCACTATGCACCCCATCTTGTCTGAAAGAAAACAGAAATGAAGACATTTTTGCAAAATTTAATAAAAAAGAAAAACTGAAATATCACACGGGCATAAGTATTCAGACCCTTTGCTCAGTATTGAGTAGAAGCACCCTTTTGGGCTAGTACAGCCATGAGTCTTCTTGGAAATGATGCAACAAGTTTTTCACACCAGCATTTTGGGATCCTCTGCCATTCTTCCTTGCAGATCCTCTCCAGTTCCGTCAGGATGAATGGGAAACGTTGGTGGACAGCCATTTTCAGGTCTCTCCAAAGATGCTCAATTGGGTTTAGGTCAGGGCTCTGGCTGGGCCAGTCAAGAATGGTCACATAGTTGTTCTGAAGCCACTCCTTTGTTATTTTAGCTGTGTGCTTAGGGTCATTGTCTTGTTGGAAGGTGAACCTTTGGCCAAGTCTGAGGTGCAGAGCACTCTGGAAGAGGTTTTCATCCAGGATATCTCTGTACTTGGCCGCATTCATGTTTCCTTCAATTGCAACCAGTCGTCCTGTCCCTGCAGCTGAAAAACACACCCATAGCATGATACTGCTGTTATGATCTGCTACAAGAACTAAGGAAAGAGAGGAAATCTGTCCATACAATAGGACTAAGCTGATTCCTTACGATGCAGCGGGCAACCTGTTCCTTGCAAACAGACCCGCCTATGTCCGCGGCTAATCTGAACACAGACCTATAGATTAAAGGGAGGGGTCCCTAAAAGAACTAAGGACTGGGACAAAACTGGACACCTCCTGGCAGAAGTAGTAGCAGAAGAAGACAAACAGACAAAAGTACTTAGTGGTCCAAGGACCAAACAAACTAGAGAGATACAGTAGGTACAAAGCACCTGGCTAGATTAAGAGTCAAAGTAACACTGAAGTCCAGCAAAGCCTGAAGGGCGGAGCTGGAATAAATAGGCAGAAGGTCACATGACCACAAAATAGAAAAAACTAACAGGAGGGTTCTAACAACTGCCACCACCATGTTTCACTGTTGGGATTGTATTAGGCAGGTGATGAGCAGTGCCTGGTTTTCTCCACACATACCACTTAGAATTATCACCAAAAAGTTCTATCTTCGTCTCATCAGACCAGAGAATCTTATTTCTCATAGTCTGGGAGTCCTTCATGTGTTTTTGAGCAAACTCTATGCGGGCTTTCATATGAGGAGAGGCTTCCATCTGGCCACTCTGCCATAAAGGCCCAACTGGGGAAGGGCTGCAGTGATAGTTGACTATGTGGAACTTTCTCCCATCTCCCTACTGCATCTCTGGAGCTCAGCCACAGTGATCTTGGGGTTCTTCTTTACCTCTCTCACCAAGGCTCTTCTCCCACGATTGCTCAGTTTGGCTGGACGGCCAGGTCTAGGAAGACTTCTGGTGGTCCCAAACTTCTTCCATTTAAGGATTATGGAGGCCACTGTGCTCTTATGAACCTTGGGTAATGCAGAAATTCTTTTATAACCTTGGCTAGATCTGTGCCTTGCCACAATTCGGTCTCTGAGCTCCTTGGGCAGTTCGTTTGAGCTCATGATTCTCATTTGGTCTGACATGTAGTGTGAGCTGTGGGGTCTTATATAGACAGGTGTGTGCCTTTCCAAATCAAGTCCTATCAGTTTAATTAAACACATTTGGACTCCATTGAAGGAGTAGAACCATCTCAAGGAGGATCACAAGGAAATGGACAGCATGTGACTTAAATATGAGTGTCTGAGCAAAGGATCTGAATACTTATGACCATGTGATATTTCAGTTTTTCTTTTTTAATAAATTTGCAAAAAAATTCTATATTGCTGTTTTTTTCAGTCAAGATGGGGTGCTGAGTGTACTTTAATGAGAAAAAAATGAACTTTTTAGAATTTATCAAATGGCTGCAATGAAACAAAGAGTGAAAAATTTAAAGGAGTCTGAATACTTTCCGTACTCACTGTATGTATCTATATAAACTGCTCCAAAAATAAAGGGAACACTTAAAACAACAGAATATAACTCCAAGTAAATCAAACTTCTGTGAAATCAAACTGTCCACTTAGGAAGCAACACTGATTGACAATCAATTTCACATGCTGATGTGCAAATGGAATAGAGGATAGATGGAAATTATTGGCAATTATCAAGACACCCTCAATAAAGGAGTGGTTCTGCAGGTGGGGACCACAGACCACATCTCAGTACCAATGCTTTCTGGCTGATGTTTTGGTCACTTTTGAATGTTGGTTGTGCTTTCACACTCGTGGTAGCATGAGACAGACTCTACAACCCACAGAAGTTGCTCAGATAGTGCAGCTCATCCAGGATGGCACATCAATGCGAGCTGTGGCAAGAAGGTTGGCTGTGTCCAGAGGCTGGAGGCGCTACCAGGAGACAGGCCAGTACACCAGGAGATGTGGAGGGGGCCGTAGGAGGGCAACAACCCAGCAGCAGGACCGCTACCTCCGCCTTTGTGAAAGGAGGAACAGGAGGAGCACTGCCAGAGCCCTGCAAAATGACCTCCAGCTGGCCACAAATGTGCATGTGTCTGCACAAACGGTTAGATACCGACTCCATGAGGGTGGTATGAGGGCCCGACGTCCACAGATAGGGGTTGTGCTCACAGCCCAACACCATGCAGGACGCTTGGCATTTGCCACAGAACACCAGGATTGGCAAAGTTGCCACTCGCGCCCTGTGCTCTTCGTAGATGAAAGCAGGTTCACACTGAGCACATGTGACAGACGTGACAGAGTCTGGAGACGCCGTGGAGAGTGACATCCTTCAGCATGACCGGTTTGGCAGTGGGTGAGTAATGGTGTGGGGTGGCATTTCTTTGGAGAGCCGCACAGCCCTCCATGTGCTCGCCAGAGGTAGCCTGGCTTCCATTAGGTACCGAGATGAGATCCTCAGACCCCTTGTGAGACCATATGCTGGTGCGGTTGGCCCTGGGTTCCTCATAATGCTGGACAATGGCAGACCTCATGTGGCTGGAGTGTGTCAGCAGTTCCTGCAAGATGGAGGCATTGAAGCTATGGACTGGCCCGCCCGTTCCCCAGACCTGAATCCGATTGAGCACATCTGGGACATCATGTCTCGCTCCATCCGCCAACGTCACGTTGCACCACAGACTGTCCAGGAGTTGGCGGATGCTTTAGTTCAGGTCTGGGAGGAGATCCCACAGGAGACCATCCGCAACCTCATCAGGAGCATGCCCAGGCGTTGTAGGGAGGTCATACAGGCACGTGGATATATATATATATATATATATATATATATATATATATATGCCTTTTTGTCATTCTAGTAGTAGGGCCATAATTAAGACATGATTTGTTGAAACGTGTAGGTCTGTAAGCTATGATAGTTGCACATTTGCTGTATTCTTTGTGGAGCAGTGTTTTATATGGCTAATAAAAGCTAAGTTTTAATATTTTTTCTACTAAACAAACCTTTACGCTGGATCATTTGCACTTTTCCCTTGTCTGACTGCACTTACGTTTTGCCCTGGTACCACTTATCTGCATCTCCAGAAGTTTCCCATTTCTCTATTATACTCTTCAAATTACATTTTGAGACTTTCTCCTCCTGCTGTTGCACATATTTTTTTCCCTTCATCTGCACAGGTATCATTAATCTATCAACTATAATGGCCGTACCAGGTCCTGCAGGTCCTGTATCCCGTACACATGACGTGGGCAGTGCACGGCATGCCGCTAGTTTTTATTCTGAGTGCTCTTATATACGGTGGTAGTTTTACACAATGTTGAGCCTGTGATTTGCAGAGTGAAATGTCTGACTGCTAGAACAGAAGTATACGGCAGATTCTACAGCATGGATACATAAAGGACGTCCTGGGGGAATATACCTCCCTCCAACACTCGTCCAGTCCCTGCCTCACACTAGAGACATTTATAATAACTCCAGGACTATGGAGCTGGTCATTTTCTCATAATCTGTGGCCATTATTAGTGATCTCACATTGTACGGTAATATCACCCTGGAGGTTGTGATGTATTTAGTGTAATAGCGCCATCTAGAATATACAGTATATATCAGGCGATACCATGCTTACTATAGTTAGTCGTCTTCTGTGCCCTCTATAGCTATCTATTATACTTTATATTTCTTTATAATAATTTATAATAAATTACTCGATAGTTTTACAGCTTTATGATGTTTATTAATCTGCTGAAATGATAAAAGAAAGTCGAACCTTACAGTGGACACAGGTGGAAGTGTCCTCCATGATGGTGTAGGCTGAGGTGGAGCAAGTATTTAGTCAGTGGGGGATCAAGATGACGAGTATTCCCCAGGGTTCCCTGTTATCAGGGAGGGACCCAGTGTATGCAATCAAAAGATCTTATGCTCTGACCGGCTTTGTGCCATCAACAGGTAATGATCCTCTGTCCGGCTGTGTGCCATCAACAGGTAATGACCATCCGGCAGTCCGACATCAACTGGTCATCACCCTCCAGCTGTGTGCAATCAACAGGTAATGACCATCCGGCAGTGCGCCATCAACAGGTAATGACCCTCTGGCTATGGCCATCAATAGGTCATCACCCTCCGGCTGTGTTCCATTAACAGGTAATGACCATCCGGCAGTGTGCCATGAACAGGTAATGACCATCCGGCTGTGTGCCATCAACAGGTAATGACCATCCGGCAGTGCACCATCAACAGGTAATGACCATCCGGCAGTGCACCATCAACAGGTAATGACCCTTTGGCTATGGCCATCAATTGGTCATCACCCTCCGGCTGTGTGCCATCAATAGGTAATGACCATCCGGCAGTGCGCCATGAACAGGTAATGACCATCCGTCTGTGTGCCATCAACAGGTAATTATCCTCTGTCCGGCTGTGTGCCATCAACAGGTAATGACCCTCTGGCTATGGCCATCAATAGGTCATCATCCTCCAGCTGTGTGCCATCAACAGGTAATGACCCTCTGGCTATGGTCATCAATAGGTCATCACCCTCTGGCTGTGTGCCATCAACAGGTAATGACCCTCTGGCTATGGCCATCAATAGGTCATCACCCTCCGGCTGTGTGCCATCAAATGTTTTTATCTTCTGTCCAGTTTTGTGCCATCAAGAGGTAATGACCCTCCAGCTGTGGGCCATCAACAGGTCATCACCCTTCGGCATTTAGGCTTCTTGTCTTCTGTAAGATGCGATTCTTGAGTCTCCTGATGCTAAAAAATATTTAAAAAATCACCGATTAAACTAATAATCTATCTTGTACATAAGCATCACAATTTATAATCTATCTAGTGCATAAGTATGACAATTTAGCTCACAGAACATACACTATGGTAAAACATTAGACCCTACAAGCAGAAATTTGCTAAACTAACATAAATATAACTGACAAATCAGTAGAAAAATCGCTACCAATGGCACAGCTCTCTTCACATCAACCTGTAACCATAGTAGATAAGAAATAGAGGACAATGCTCATAGTCAGTTATCAACAATTCGGCATGGGGCATCCCACCAGAGACATTATAATATCTAGTAGATTATAGATGGCAATAGAATTTACCAACAAGCACATAGTACGCCAAACTCAAGTACATAGTATGCCAAACCTCGACACGTTTTCCTAAAATAGGTTCATCAGAAGCACATACTAGACAGTGATACTTAGCAAAGCGTTCATAGATATATGCGCCATATGATAAGGTGCTAAAGTGCAAGTGTGTGACAAAATATCCATGCGATTTCAGGTGCAATGCTGCATTGTATGTAGTAAGATGGTGCCCATCAGACAGCATGTATAGGACTAACCTGTGATGAAAACACGAGCAATGGGAAAGTTCAAGCAGTTGCCTTCTCAATCTTCCTCGCCTCTAAGACATCTAAGGAAACATCTTCTCCTCTTGATTTTGGGTTGAGGTGTTGTAGGCATTTCAGGCTCTGGCATTCTAGGTTCTGACATACTAGGTTCTGACATGGTAGGTTCTGGTGTTCTAGGTTCTGGTGCTCTTGGCTCTGGAATTCTGGGTTGTTGGCTTCTCTGAAAAATCAGTAACCTCTCTTTAAGCTCCGTTGAACTTCGAGCTCTTCTTCCTATATTGTTGTGAGGGATCATTCTGACCCAGACAATATCACTGAACGCCACTTTATAGTTGCAACTAGGAACCTTTTTCGCATCCTGCGGTGCAGGAGCCATGGATGGAGTAGAACATTTGCCATTGGGCAGGACAGGTGTTCTCCTGGAGTCTTGCTTCTGAATCTGAGGGATGCAAATCGGCTCCTTACAAGCACTTTGTTCCTTCAGAATGGTTTTGTTCTCAGGAGTTTTCTGATTGTTTCACCAGGTTCAGACATTGCCCACTTGCTCAGGACAAGACTTAAGGCCAAATACTCTAGTATTGTCAGTAGTGTCATCACCGCAACAAAAACTGCGTCACGGAAGAGCCAAAGAGGAAGATTGATGGAAGCTTGATAGGTGCTTCTTCTGAGATCCACGGGTAGTGGGTCATCCTATAATAAAGAAAAAAAACATAATAAAGTCCTGTATATTTATACCCAATCCAGTCAAACAGAGAGCCCTTGTTATTATACAGTGATGGATACATTATCAAGCAACTTTCAGAAATATCCCATTGAGAAGATCAGGAAGAAGTTTGGGATTCACCTCCAGGGTCCATGGAATATTATTTACAGTTGGACTTTCATATGACGGACGGTCACGTGTCCAGTATGAGAAGTCCTGCAAGAGGCGATATTCTCATTAGCTGATCCTTGTGACCTCCATATTGATGAGAACATACTCGCCCTCAGTGTACTGTAATGTGGGGGGTAGAGCAACGTAAAGCACAGAAATGATAGGATGATACTCATCATCTCCAGAGGTCTCTCAGCACCAAGGTATGGTCAATGAGATACAAGCTGCAGATGGGCCGAGGCTTCTAATATACCCAGGGGTGACATCACAAAGCCCTCTGTGACATCATTGCACAGTTCTATCCATCATGTCACTGATACTTTGGACCTAACTAAATGTCTAAAAGAGAACCCTTCCACATGATTTCCAATCACGGAGCAGCTTCAGTTTTTCAAGAAAAGTTTAAAAAATATAATCTGTGCTGTGATTGGTCACAATGGCACATGAAGCAGAACGTCTTTAGATCTTTTAAAGGGAAAGTGTCAGCAATTTTTTTACAATTGTAAAATTGTAAAGTATTTATATTTATATATAAATACACATATATATTTAAAAAGGTTTTAATGGTATAAAATCTGAAAAAAATATTTTAACTCTTTTGATGTTTTCATCTTGTAAACACTAGGGGGAGCAGCTGCTGATATTTCCATGAAAACAGAATACAGCTAGCTCGCATTACGACTGCAGTAAAAGTGGGCGGGATCTGCTCACATGGGTGTGATGTCACTCCTCCCCTTCTGGGCGTTTGCAAAAAGGTAAATGAGACTGTAGTTTAGGATCACAGTGCGGAGCGATCACTGGTGACTGCAAAGTGATATATAAGGGACAACACCAAAGTCATTAATCACTACAAGGACAAGGCAGGAATGTGGGAGTCAGAGGGGTCACCCCACACTTATATCCCCTCTGACTGTCACTTCCTAAGCTCCTTTCCCTGCCATAACCTCTTATTCCCGCAGGTAAATTCTTACAGGACCCCCCTCCCCATCCCCTTCCCCTGCCGCAGCTGATTCTAAACGTCCTCCATATGTAATAATAGACAGGTACTCACCGGCAGCCTATGGTAATTCACAGGGTAGAACAGGGTACAGCACAGAAACAATATGGCGATCCTCATTGTCTCCAGGGGGTATCTCAGCACCAAGATATGGCCAATGAGATATGAGCTCCAGGTGGATGGAGCCCCCTTATATACCCCAAGGGTGACATCACAACGCCCTCTGTGACATCATCACCCACAACATTCCGTCACATGACATCACCCAGCACCAGCATCATGTGACCCAGCATAAATAGAAAGTCCTTGTTGGCTATAGCAACTATTCAAAACTAAGTTTAAACTTTTCCAACAGCTAAAGGCGGCTCTGTGATGGCAGTTTCTTCTTGTGGACGGTTGTGATAAATCTGCAGAACATCTACATAACGCGACATGTAGAAAATCCTGTCTTTTCCCCTCTGTTCTTCCTCTGGTGCTACAGAGACGGATAGAAGGAGCTTTTCCAGACCTTACAGTGCACAATATGGGACCTAATCACTGATATCCCAGATCTCCTCAGTACAAGCATACCGCCAACCTATGAGGACTAGAAAGAGGGCGAAACCATGCGGCACGCGTAGTCTGGCCACGCCCCTATCCACACCCCAAGCCACGCCCTTTTTATGCCTTGGCAGGAGGAGATGTCTGTACAAAGCGCAAGTTATCAAAAGGCTGAAGGAACACTTTATCAACATGAATGAAGGTTTTGAAGGGCATCCACTGTCCCGGCACTACCGGAAGTTCCACAACCAATCTTATAAGGACACTAAGTTTTGTGGGATCCGATTAGTCCCCAGAAAATGGAGGGGAGGTGATTACCTGAGATTAATGTCGCGGATGGAATCCAAATGGATCTTCACATTAAATAGCTTGGCTCTGAAGGGCCTTAATCACGAGAGTCAGCTGTATGCCTTCAACTCGCAGCGGTATATACTGTATGTATTTTTTATCCCAGTACCAATTGAACATTTACATTGCACTTTTATGAACCTCCTTATATTTTATCAATATAATATGTCTTTTGGATATATTCCTTTGAATCCACCTATTTTATATATGTATTTGTTTCTATACATTGATACCCCTATTGGAGATACTATATAATGTTTTTATTTTTCTCCTTCATTTTTTCCTTTTTATCTCTGGATGGTACTAAGTGCCGAATTTATACTATCCTGGTAATATACACTGATTAACAGACTGTTTTTTTATAGCCATCAGAAATATAAGTATATAATTTTTATTCATTTTTAACTAATTGTGAAAGTTTGAACAAAGTCTTTTTTATTATTATTTTTTTCACACACAGTCTATTCTTATTGGAATTCTATCTTAGTTCTATTGCACCTCCATATGTCCTTTTGCACCGTCTTGTTAGTATTGGATCTTCCTCCATTTCTTTGGTTGTATTATCTTTGTGGGGGGCGTTTGGACTTTATTAGGTTACCAGTTTGACTACCAGCGAGAAGCTGACGAAGAGGAACTGTGAGTCCTCGAAACGCGTAGTTTTTTTTGGCCTATACAGGACATCGAAGGAGAAGGAGAGAGTCAAGGCACAGGGATAAGCCCTCCTGATATCCAGAAGATATATATAACCATATCATATTATTGATACAAAATATAAATGCACAGAGTCAATAAAATCATTTAAAAACACCAAACCCCATCCTTACTTTGCAGGATACCTATTCCAAAGGTGTATCTAGGTTTTCTGGCACCCGGTGCAGCAGGGGCTGGCTGGCACATTTTAGCCTGGGGGGCAAGCACACAGCAGTGGCCCATGAGTAGCGGCCCATCCTTAACATGTTTATTACCAGATGCATCATAAGCCTATATTCACACGACCGTATTGTCTAAGTGCTGCCCGTGAAAAAACCTGACAGCACTTGGACCAGTTCAGATGAGTGTTTGTAGTGGTCAGACATAGTACATATTATTCTTATGTATTACTTAATGTTGAGCGATACCTTCCGATATCGGGAAATATCGGATCGGATTGGATCGGACCGATACCCAAAAAGTATCGGATATCGCCGATTCCGATACCGGAAACCAATGCAAGTCAATGGGACGCTAATATCGGAATGCCATCCCAGCGTGAGAGAATTCTCCTGATTGTTTAAAAGCCGGCAGGCGGTAAAAAGCCGCCGGCTTTTAAACAATCACACAGCCCCATACTGCTTCCCCGCAGCCTCCCACCCCGATCCTGCGCTCCCCCCGCCACCTCACATCCCGATCGTAAGTTAGGACCGGGCGGGGAGCGCAGCACCAAGGAGCAGGGAGCGAAGGACCCAGGCGAGGAAGCCGGCAGGGAAAATACTTCACCGCCGGCTTTCCCGTTTTGTGCTGCGCTCTCCCGCCGGTTATTTCAAATGAACAGCTGAGGTATCAGGTGATGCTGATCAGCTGTTCATTTGAAGTAGCTGCGGTGCCCTCAGAGGGTTCATGTGAGTTCATGCTTCACTGCATGAACTCACATGAACTTTCCCACGGCCGCACAGGTCAGCCTCACCTCCCAGACCATCAGACCCATCATGATTGGAGTGTGCGCGGGTGTCTGTGCGATGTGTGCGGGTGTGTACGCGATGTCTGCGGGTGTCTGCGTGCAGGCAGACATAGGCCGATGTGACACTACTACTCACATCGGCCTTTGTCTGTCCCCCGTCCACTCGTGCCAGCAGGATCAGCTCGATGGGAGCAGTAGTTCCCATCAGCCTGATCCTGCTATTTAAACTGCCCCATATGTTATTTTTGCCCCTATACATCTTTTATGTTTTTAGGCCCCCCACATATTTTTTTTGTTTTTGGTCCCCAATAAATTTTAAATACATTTTTCATTGGTGGCCAGTGGTTACCTAAAATAAATTAGTTCATACATTACCTGATCGCCACCTAAAATAAAGTAAAAAATAAAAAACTACACCTATACTCACCTAGACACCGGTTTATGCAATGATGGGGCTGCTTTACGGCCCCGTCATTCTAGCGGCGGCAGTGGTTTAGAGCGGTCACATTTTATGTGGCTGCTCTAAACTGGAGATCTTCGTGGGACACTCGTGGACTACTACGGAGGGGTAAGGATAAGGTTGTGGTTTATTATTTTATATTTTATTACAGGAGATCGATGGCTTCGGGGAATTAGGTGTCTAGGTGAGTATAGGTGTAGTTTTTTATTTTTTACTTTATTTTAGGTGGCGATCGGCGGGGACAGGTAATGTATGAACTAATTTATTTTAGGTAACCACTGGCCACCAATGAAAAATGTATTTAAAATTTATTGGGGACCAAAAACAAAAAAAATATATGGGGGGCCTAAAAACATAAAAGATGTATAGGGGCAAAAATAACATATGGGGCAGCTAAAATAGCTACTGCTCCCATCGAGCTGATCCTGCTGGCACAAGTGGACGGGGGACAGATATAGGCCGATGGGAGTAGTAGTGTCACATTAGCCTATGTCTGCCTGCACGCAGACACCCGCAGACATCGCGCACACACCCGCACACATCGCACAGACACCTGCGCACACACCAATCATGATGGGTCTGATGGTCTGGGAGGTGAGGCTGACCTGTGCGGCCGTGGGAAAGTTCATGTGAGTTCATGCAGTGAAGCATGAACTCACATGAACCCTCTGAGGGCACCGCGGCTACTTCAAATGAACAGCTGATCAGCATCACCTGATACCTCAGCTGTTCATTTGAAATAACCGGCGGGAGAGCGCAGCACAGAACGGGAAAGCCGGCGGTGTAGTCTTTTCACTGCCGGCTTCCCCGCCCGGGTCCTTCGCTCCCTGCTCCTTGGTGCTGCGCTCCCCGCCCGGTCCTAACTTACGATCGGGATGGGAGGTGGCGGGGGGAGCGCAGGATCGGGGTGGGAGGCTGCGGGAAAGCAGTATGGGGCTGTGTGATTGTTTAAAAGCCGGCGGCTTTTTACCGCCCGCCGGCTTTTAAACAATCAGGAGAATTCTCTCACGCTGGGATGGCTTTCCGATATTAGTGTCCCATTGACTTGCATTGGTTTCCGGTATCGGAATCGGCGATATCCGATACTTTTGGGTATCGGTCCTATCCAATCTGATACGATATTTCCCGATATCGGAAGGTATCGCTCAACACTACTCCTGACCCCACACATAAACTTCAGCTCATCCAGCACCATGACAACCAGCACAGCAGAGTCCTGCATCTGACGCGCCCCTGGGCCTGCTGTGTCGCGCAGCGTCTCGCGCACGGGGCTTACCTGGAACCGGATCAGATGAGGGTTGTAGTCTCCGAGTGGCGGGGACCCGGTCCGTGCCCAGGGAGTCAACTCAGTGTGTGGCAGTCTTGATAGATGTTATTTGAGTGTCGACTACGCCACCCGTTGATTTGCAGCTATGGAGCTGCCGCTGCAGGGCAGACCGCTGAGGCCGGTGTAGAATTGTGCAGCGTGATAGTATAACCCCCAACGGGAGGGGTATGGCCTCAGGGCAGCCGACGTGGAAAATGGGGGTAGCAGGAACCACTCAGAGACGGTGCGGTGTAATTCAGGGTCTTTACTGGTAACAACGATAGACCCTCCCGGAGTACTTGCTAGCGAACGGGGCCTGGTCAGTCCTTGAGCAGATGGGATCTCCCCTGGCCAGGCGGAGTTGTAGGCCTCCCAAACTGACTGTACTCTTCTGGCTACCTTGCTAGAAGCGGATATACGTAGCCCACGTCCCTGAGTGTACCGTGTGGTGCTCACCCGTATGGCCGGTGACTCGGGGCCTTCTAATGGCTTCCGCTCCACGATGGCGGTGCTGGTCCCACGCGTGTGACCGTGCCTTCGGGTTTCTGGGCCTGAGGACCTGAAGTCCCCTGCCGGTCGGCTTCTGCTGCTGGGTAAGAGTTAGTCCCCACAGCCTCGGACGCCGGGTCCGGTAAGAAAGCTTCTCAGTCAGGGCGAGCTCTGCAGCTGCCAGCCCCTGACTCGTATTAGTATTGCCCCCACTGAGCTTCTGCTGTTTCTTCATATGACTGTTTCTTGTCTCTACTCTCCTTGACTCCAGGCTCAGGCCCCTGGACAGGGCCTGCCTGTGGAGCAGAGCCCATAGAGCAGCTCTGCTCCCTGTCTTCTCCTCTCAGAACTCCCTACCCTGCCTCAGCCCCAGGTTTATATAGGGGAAGTCCTTCCCCTCCCAAGACTGGGCAGGAGGTGTGGCATGCACAGGATCCCTGACCAAAGGACCTCCCACCTGCTCTCAGACATAATATCTCTATCACTGTGGCAACCAGACCCCTGGGGTGTCACACATCCACTGAGGCCCCTGATCATGTGACCCCTGACTCTTCCCCTCCTGTGACCTCATCACAGCTCCTGTGCGCACAGAGCAGCCATATATGTGGTGGCGGCTCTGCAGGTGGAGGTATGTGGGGATCCCCCATTACTGGGCGCAGGGGGCATTAACCCCTTGAGCACAGAGACTCTTTTGGGGTCTTGTGTTGCCCCTTTATAAGAATCATAAGGTTTTTGTTCTGTTTCCTGTAATAGATACATACGACCCAACTATGGAGACAGGAAGGGAGGAAACATATTGTTCTCATAGTAAAGGGCCCCTTTACTGGCCCCACAGTGTAATGCCCCCATTATGCCCCTTATACAGAATGTATGATGCCCCCACACAGTGTAATGCCCCCATTATGCCCCTTATGTAGGATGCATGATGCCCCCCACAGTGTAATGCCCCCATTATACCCCTTATGCAGTATGTATGATGCCCCCACACAGTGTAATGCCCCCATTATGCCCCTTATGTAGGATGCATGATGCCCCCCACAGTGTAATGCCCCCATTATACCCCTTATGCAGTATGTATGATGCCCCCACACAGTGTAATGCCCCCATTATGCCCCTTATGCAGGATGCATGATGCCCCCACACAGTGTAATGCCCCCATTATGCCCCTTATGCAGGATGTATGATGCCCCCACACAGTGTAATGCCCCCATTATGCCCCTTATGCAGTATGTATGATGCCCCCCACACAGTGTAATGCCCCCATTATGCCCCTTATGCAGGATGTATGATGCCCCCACACAGTGTTATGCCCCTTATGCAGGATGTATGATGCCCCCCACACAGTGTAATGCCCCCATTATGCCCCTTATGCAGGATGTATGATGCCCCCACACAGTGTAATGCCCCCATTATGCCCCTTATGCAGTATACATGATGCCCCCACACAGTGTAATGCCCCCATTATGCTCCTTATGCAGTATGTATGATGCCCCCACACAGTGTATTGCCCCCATTATGCCCCTTATGCAGTATGTATGATGCCCCCACACAGTGTAATGCCCCATTATGCCCCTTATACAGTATATATGATGCCCCACACAGTGTAATGCCCCCATTATGCCCCTTATACAGTATGTATGATGCACCACACAGTGTATGCCACCATTATGCCCCTCATGCAGTATGTATGATGCTCCCACACAGTGTAATGCCCCCATTATGCCCCTTATACAAGATGTATGATGCTACCACACAATGTAATGCCCCCATTATGCCCCTTATGCAGTATGTATGATGCCCCCACACAGTGTATTGCCCCCATTATGCCCCTTATGCAGTATGTATGATGCCCCAAAAAGTTTAATGCCCCCATTATGCCCCTTATGTAGTATGTATTATGCCCCCACACAGTGTAATGCCCCCATTATGCCCCTTATGCAGTATGCAGGACATTGCCAGACCTCATGTGGCTGGAGTGTGTCAGCAGTTTCTGCAAGGTGAAGGCATTGAAGCTATGGACTGGCCCGCCTGTTCCCCAGACCTGAATCCGATTGAGCACATCTGGGACATCATGTCTCGCTCCATCTGTGTCACCCTGGCCTGGATGCCACAAAATGTATTAAAGCTGTGTCTGAGAGCAAGGGAGAGGTTCTCTAGTCAGGGGAACATTAGCATGCAATGCCTCCTGTCTCAGGCCAGTAGGGGGAGCAGGCTGCCCCTATAAAAACTGGTGCTGGGGGCAGGGTTAGAGAGAACTGGATGGCCTGTCTCAGCATTGAGACTTGTCCCAGAGCAGAACAGGGACAGACAGTTGCACTGCACCTAAGAGGAAGTGTGGCAGGAGGAGAGCCACAAGCCAGAGACAAGAGGCGAAGAGAGCCTGTCTTGGCAGAAAGAGGACTTAATTTACCAGACTTTGGTGTCTGAGGCTGAGAGGATTCCACATCCCCCAGCAGAGAACCAGTCCGCAGGGGACTGTATATTCCTTGGCCTAAGAAGCCTGGAGGCCCTGCCACAACAGAAGGGACCAGTAAAGCCGTACAAGGCTGGGAGCAGAAAGGAACCCACGTCGCAGGCCATACAGGCGAGAATACACAGAAAGCTTGGAAACGTGGGCTGTTACCCTATCAGGAGGAGATAGCCAGAAGGAGCGCAGAAAGCACGGTAGGCCTACACCCTTACCCTGACCAGGGCCAATTTCCCCGTTGCTCTCAGACATCCAGGTCCCCCTCCTAGCCGGGACTGTTTATGGGTCAATTTACCTGTTCTAGTAAAGACCCTGGACTGCAACCTGTTGTCTGTGTGCTCCTTGCTTCTCCAGCACTATCAGCACTGGGACTCTCACCACCATCACTCCCACCATCCACTATACTGCCCTGGGGCCGCACTCTTCCCGTGGGGAGTCACACTACCCTAGCTGCACACCTCATCAGCCCCAGCGGTCGGCATGCAGCGGCGGTTCCTAATAACCGCAATCCACGGGTGGCGTAGTCGGACATAATCAATAGCACATAATGGACTACCACTGGCCTGACCACCCTGAGCCACGGAATTGGGTTGCCACTACTACTCCCATCGTTCCCAGACTGCCCGGATCCGAGTGCCCCACGGCCCAAGGGGCGAGTCAGCTTTGGCGTAGTCGGCAGGATTTCATGCCCGCAACCACCGGGTACTGCGTGCCTGAAAAAGACTTTTGTAACTTACCTGTGGCGAAGTTTCCCGCCGTCCGGAGTCGTTTCCCGCCATCCGGAGCCGATTCCCGCCATCAGACGCCATCTTGGACTGTTTCCCGCCGTCTTCTGCCGTCTTCCCGCCATCCGCAGCTGTTTCTCGCCATCGGACGCCATCTTCAGGACGCCGCGCGGGAAGAAGAGGGGCGTGGACTTCAAAACCGCGCGAGATCCGAAGCTCCGCCCCACGCACCGACGCTGCGCAAGGTCCTGGAAGGGAGAGAGAGCGACGCTGACGTCATCAGGACGCGACGCAAGGTCCTCGTCCAGAGCAGCAGCAGCGGAGCCGCGGCCTACAGAAGAGGATCGTCGGAAGGTAGGCCACGCTTAACTAGGGGGGAGGAAGATGTCGGACACAGAGGCGCCCACTACCACCAACGCAGCTGCAGCAGCGGTGATGCCCTTTTCCCTGCCCTACATCCCTGGAGCGGCCTGGCTGCCCAAATACTCAGGGGAGCCCCATGCCCTAACTGACTTCAAGGAAAGGCTATACAGTTTGTTCCACGTTTACCCCCTGACAGAGGAACAGAAGGTCAGCATATTGACAGGGCAGTTAACTGGCGCAGCCCAAAGGGAGGTAAAATCATGGCCCACTGAGGATAAAAGGACTGTGAAGGGTATTCTGGCCCGGCTGCGGGGTACCTTTGACACACGTACCTCCGCTGAGATTAAAATGAGGTTCTATGGATGTAAGCAGCGGGCACAGGACAGCATCAGAGACTATGCCCTAAATCTGCAGGAAGCCTTGAGGGCTATTCAACAAACTGACCCTGGCAGTGTGCAGGAAACGGATAAGCTGCTAACAGAACAATTCATAGAAGGTCTGCTGTCTAGCGCCCACAGGGCCCAACTGCGTCTCATGTTCTTTCAGAACCCCGACCTAACCTTTGCCCAATTTAAGGACAGGGCCATAAGGGTGCTCCGTGAATCTGCAACCAGTGGCGCTATAAACCCCCGGCGCCCTGCTCTCACCAACCACCAGGAGGCGGCGCCCTCCTCTATGGATCCCGTGGGGGCTGATGCACAGGCCCTGAACCAAGCCCCGTCGAAAGACCTGCACCACCAAGGCCAGGAGCTGACCAGGAGCGTCGCGGCGTTGACCAGGACCGTCCAGGCGTTGCAAGTGGACCCGTCAAGACCCATCGAGCTGGCTTCAAGTCCGGAGGATGTCCCGTGGCGTCGACAGAGGAGGATCCCGTCGTTCCGAGGGAGGCCCACAGACCGCTACGCAGAGGATGGACAGCCCATTTGCCGTCGATGCAACCAGCCCGGACACATTTCCAGGTACTGTAATTTAAAAGGGTCCAACCTGGGGCAAAGGGCCAACCCCCAGGCATAAGATCACCAGGCCCTTACAATTGGCGTAATAAGTACGTTGGGGGGCGCCCGGTTTTACCCATGGTGCTGGACGGTATCCCCATGAGCGCCTTGCTGGATAATAGGTCACAAGTAACCACTATCCCTTATGTACTTTTTAAGCAGTATTGGCCTGATGCTGATATCACACGGTATCCAGACAATAACTTGAGCATCATCGCCAGTAATGGCTTACCCGTGCCGCAGATGGGGTTCAAGGAGATGACCATTAAAATTGGTAAAGTTGAACTGCCGACACAGGGGGTGATTATTGTGGACATTGACCGTCGTGAAAGTCACCCTAAAATAACTGTGGGTACTAACGTAATTGAAAATTGTCTTTCAGAGGTAATTGTAATTCTACAACAGGTGGCGGTGAATGCTAGTTCCAGCCAACAGAGAGTCCTCAACAAGGAGATAAAAGCCCTGATGAGACGGCAGCAGGTAGAACTGTCTGGTGGTGAGATCGGTAGCGTAAGACTGAGTGACCCATTCCCCATTTCCATGCCTCCCAAAAGTGAAATGATGATCTGGTGTCGGACTGCAATCGGGTTGAGAGGTAGAGACTACCAAGCCATGGTAGAACCCGTGTACTCAGACAGCAGGCCCACCATTTTGACAGCCCGGGGGGTGGTTGATGTCCGTCATGGGAGGGTGCCCGTCCGCATCCTCAACATTGGGGAGAGGGAAGTACACTTACCCAGGTACGCTACACTCGCCAAACTGTTTGTTGTCGAACACAAAGCTATCAGGGCCGTGGAACCCTTGCCTCCATCTCCTCAGGCGGAGGGTAATGGCTCCCAGAAACAAAAGGAGGACTGGTGCCAGAAACTCCATGTGGGTGCTGACTCCACTCCCCTGCACCAAAAACAAGGAGTCTACCGGGTGGTACAGGAGTACGAGAGAGTCTTTAGTAAGCACCCGCTAGACTTCGGCAGAGTAAAAGGGATAGAACACCACATCCCCACAGGGAGCCACCCACCAATAAAAGAGAGGCACAGACCTGTACCCCCTGCACATTATCAGAACGCAAAGGGCATGCTAAGAGAGATGAAAGAAGCTGGGGTTATTAGAGACAGCTGTAGCCCCTGGGCAGCCCCCTTGGTTCTGGTCAAAAAGAAAGACGGCACCATGAGAATGTGCGTGGACTATAGACAAATCAACCGTATCACCCACAAAGACGCATATCCGCTGCCTAGAATAGAGGAGTCTTTAGCCGCACTAAAATCTGCTAACTTCTTTTCTACTTTGGACCTTACTAGCGGGTACTGGCAGGTTCCTGTGGCAGAGGCTGACAAGGAGAAGACTGCCTTCACCACCCCGATGGGACTGAGTGAGTTCAACTGTATGCCCTTCGGGCTCTGCAACGCACCAGGGACCTTCCAGAGGCTGATGGAATGATGTCTAGGGCACCGAAACTTCGAGACGGTCCTCCTTTACCTGGACGACGTGATCGTCTATTCGAAGACCTACGAGGACCACCTAAAGCACCTGGCCGAGGTGTTCGAAGCCCTGGCAGGCTATGGCCTGAAGGTGAAACCATCGAAGTGTCACCTGCTGAAACCAAAGGACCAGTACCTAGGGCACGTGGTAAGCGCGGAAGGAGTGGCCCCCGACCCTGACAAGGTCACGGCAATCAAGAGCTGGCCAAGCCCCTCGAACATCAAAGAGGTGAGACAGTTTCTCGGGTTGGTAGGCTACTACCGAAGGTTCATCCCCGGGTTCACTAAGATGGCAGCTCCTATGCAGGACCTCCTGATCGGACAGTCTAAGTCCAGGAGCCAAAAGCCGCCCTTCAAGTGGGATAAACCGGAAGAGGAGTCCTTCCGCCAGCTAAAGATGGCCCTCACAGGGGACGAGATCCTGGCCTACCCTGATTATGGCCAGCCTTTCATTCTCCACACAGATGCCAGTAATGTGGGACTGGGAGCCGTACTGTTCCAAAACCAACAGGGCAGAGAAAGGGTGATCGCGTACGCCAGCCGGAAGCTGAGACCCACCAAGAGGAACCCGGAGAATTACAGCTCCTTCAAGCTAGAATTCTTGGCGGTGGTGTGGGCCGTGACGGAACGCTTCAAGCATTACCTGGCCTCCGCAAAGTTCACCGTGTACACGGACAACAACCCGTTGACACACCTGGACAATGCAAGACTGGGTGCCCTAGAACAGCGGTGGATGGCCCGTCTCTCCAACTATGACTGATCAAGTACCGGGCCGGCAAAACCAATGCCAACGCTGACGCCCTATCGAGGATGCCTCACTTATCTGAAGGTGACGAAGACCCAGAAGAGCTGGAGGAGGTAGAACTCCCCGCGTTTCACCGGTATGGAGCTGCTCAATACTCCCACCGCGTGAAGGAGGAGGATCTAACAACCGTGATGATAAATCCCCTACCTCAACACAGCTGGGCCGAGACCCAAGATAGTGACCCTGCCATCCGCCTGGTGAAAGATCTGCTGACCCAGGAAGATGCCCGCATAGATCCGGATGCTCCAGAGGAAGCCAAGCAGCTATGGAAAGAGAAGAGCAAGCTGTTCCTCTACGAAGGCAAGTTGTGCAAAAGGATTGTCAACCACCGTACGCACGAGCTGACCTGGCAAGTCGTGGTCCCAAGGCGGGATGCAGCTATGGTCCTGGGGGCTTACCATGACAGAGCGGGACACATCGGTTCGGTTGGAAGAAACTGGAGTTCCTACTAAGAGGAAGGTTCTTTTGGGTCGGCATGAGAGGAGCTGTAGAAAAATGGTGCAGAGACTGTGGCCCTTGTCACCTAAGGAGGAAGGACCGCACCAGCCAGAAGACACCCTTGAGGCCCATCGTCACCACGCAGCCTCTTGAGCTGGTAGCTCTGGACCATGTCAAATTGGCTCCCAGCCGGTCAGGATACATCTATGCCCTGACAATCGTGGACCACTATTCCCGTTTTCTAGTGGTGGTCCCAGTAAAAGACTTGACAGCCCAAACAGCGGCCAGAGCCTTCCAGAAATATTTCTGCCGTCCACACGGGTATCCGGAACAGGTCCTGACAGACCAGGGTCCAGCGTTCGAGGCTGAAATCTTCCAGGAGTTCGGCAACCTCTATGGCTGTAAGAAGATTCGGACAACGCCTTACCACCCACAAACCAACGGGATGTGTGAGAAGATGAACAATATAGTCATTGATCTCCTGAAGACGTTGCCCCTGGAGGAGCGCAGCCTGTGGCCAGAAAAACTGCCGGACCTGATAGACTTATACAATCATATCCCGGTGAATGCTACCAACTGCACCCCGGCTTACCTGATGCGACCCAGACCGGGTAAGCTGCCTATAGACCTGGAGATGGGAGTCCTAACGCCTGAGGACACCTCCCCGGATGCGGACTGGGATACGGAAAGGCAACTGCAGTACAAGAAGGTGCAGTAGACTGTGGAGAAGAGCCTGGCCCAGGTGAGAGAGAGGCAAGAAAAACTCTTCAACCAACACGCCCCTGCTGGTCCCCTAGAACCTGGTGAGCAAGTCCTAAAGCGAAAAAGAAGGCTTCACAAGTTGGACGACCAGTGGGAAAGGGAACCCTACACCGTACTGCAGTCTGATCACGACAACCCGAAGGTGTGCGTGATCACCAAGGACGGAGGAGAAACCACTAGTACCGTCTCCAGAGACCATCTCAAAAGATGCCCCGAGCAACTCCGTAGTGCAGAAGAGGATCAGAGTGACCTTGAACCCGCAGAGGACAAGGAAGAAATGATCAGCACCGTTCTCGGAGAGTTCCCTCAGTCCTGGACTCGCATAAATGATGCCATAGTGGTACCCGTCCTGCATTTCCTGCAACCGGCACAGCAACAACCAACACCAGAGCCGGAAGGTGAAGAGGAGCAAGCGGTTCCAGAGGCAGAAGAGCCTGTACCAGCAGCCCAGGAGAGTCAACCCTCTGCTGACAGTGAGCCTGCCATGCCTGCGGTAAGCCAAAGGACCCACAGACAGCTGCCTTCCCTACCTGTACACCCAGCTGGTAGCTGTACCCCTAACGCTAGTGGGGAAAGCCAGGTTGGTCCACCACCAGACAGTGGGCTACGTAGGTCAACCAGGAGCACAAAGGGGCTGATACCCGCTCGCTGGAGAATATAGAGCGCACTAAAATTGTAAATAACCTTGTTGCCAAATGTTGAATTGTTTGCAAAGTTACATGCATGTTTGGTAATTCCGTGTTTCAGTTTCTTGCAGTTACTGTAAGGACTCACAGGTTATGGACTTTTTATAACCGGGACCTGGTATGGACTGCGTTCGGAGCCTAACCAAGGAATGAACTAAGACTGTGAAGGACTTGGGGTAGGACAGACCCCCACCTGGTTAAGGCTCCCCGTTGTATTGGTGATATGGACACCCGGTCACAGGCCACACTGTGACCTTAAGAACTCAATTTGTGCGTCGTCTGTCTATTAATGTCTATTAATGTTTTATTGTCTTTGTTTATTGTTTAGTCCCGGAGTACTAAATTTCACTAGGGGGGAATGTGTCACCCTGGCCTGGATGCCACAAAATGTATTAAAGCTGTGTCTGAGAGCAAGGGGGAGGTTCTCTAGTCAGGGGAACATTAGCATGCAATGCCTCCTGTCTCAGGCCAGTAGGGGGAGCAGGCTGCCCCTATAAAAGCTGGTGCTGGGGGCAGGGTTAGAGAGAACTGGATGGCCTGTCTCAGCATTGAGACTTGTCCCAGAGCAGAACAGGGACAGACAGTTGCACTGCACCTAAGAGGAAGTGTGGCAGGAGGAGAGCCACAAGCCAGAGACAAGAGGCGAAGAGAGCCTGTCTTGGCAGAAAGAGGACTTAATTTACCAGACTTTGGTGTCTGAGGCTGAGAGGATTCCACATCCCCCAGCAGAGAACCAGTCCGCAGGGGACTGTATATTCCTTGGCCTAAGAAGCCTGGAGGCCCTGCCACAACAGAAGGTACCAGTAAAGCCGTACAAGGCTGGGAGCAGAAAGGAACCCACGTTGCAGGCCATACAGGCGAGAATACACGGAAAGCTTGGAAACGTGGGCTGTTACCCTATCAGGAGGAGATAGCCAGAAGGAGCGCAGAAAGCACGGTAGGCCTACACCCTCACCCTGACCAGGGCCAATTTCCCCGTTGCTCTCAGACATCCAGGTCCCCCTCCTAGCCGGGACTGTTTATGGGTCAATTTACCTGTTCTAGTAAAGACCCTGGACTGCAACCTGTTGTCTGTGTGCTCCTTGCTTCTCCAGCACTATCAGCACTGGGACTCTCACCACCATCACTCCCACCATCCACTATACTGCCCTGGGGCCGCACTCTTCCCGTGGGGAGTCACACTACCCTAGCTGCACACCTCATCAGCCCCAGCGGTCGGCATGCAGCGGCGGTTCCTAATAACCGCAAATCCACGGGTGGCGTAGTCGGACATAAACATCAGCACATAACGGACTACCACTGGCCTGACCACCCTGAGCCACGAAACCGGGTTGCCACTACTACTCCCATCGTTCCCCTACTGCCCGGATCCGAGTACCCCACGGCCCAGGGGGCGAGTCACATCCACCAACGTCGCGTTGCACCACTGACTGTTCAGGAGTTGGCTGATGCTTTAGTCTAGGTCTGGGAGGAGATCCCACAGGAGACCATCCGCAACCTCATCAGGAGCATGCCCAGGCGTTGTAGGGAGGTCATACAGGCACGTGGAGGCCACACACAATACTGAGCTTTCATCTGTGAAGAGCAGAGGGCACCAGTGGCGACTTTGCCAATCCTGGTGTTCTGTGGCAAATGTCAAGCGTCCTGCTCGGTGTTGGGCTGTGAGCACAACCCCCATCTGTGGACATCGGGCCCTCATACCACCCTCATGGAGTCGGTTTCTAACCGTTTGTGCAGACACATGCACATTTGTGGCCAGCTGGAGGTCATTTTGCAGGGCTCTGGCAGTGCTCCTCCTGTTCCTCCTTGCACAAAGGAGGAGGTAACGGTCCTGTTGCTGGGTTGTTGCCCTCCTATGGCTCCCTGCACATCTCCTGGTATCTGCTCCATGCTCTGGACACTGTGCTGACAGACACAGCTACACTTCTTGCCACAGCTCGCACTGATGTGCCATCCTGGATGAACGGCACTACCTGAGCAACTTCTGTGGGTTGTACTGTAGACACTGCCTAATGCTAATGTACCTCTAGGGGTGAGAGCAATGGCAAAATGAAAAAGTGACCAAAACATCAGCCAAAAAGAATGAGAACAGAGAAATGGTCTGTGGTCACCACCTGCAGAACCACTCCTTTATAGGGGGTATCTGGCTAATTGCCTATCATTTCTACCAGTTGTCTGCTCCATTTGCACAACAGCAGGAGAAATTGATTCACAATCCGTGTTGCTTCATAACTGGACAGGTAGATTTCACAGAAGTGTTATTGACTTGGAGTTGTGATGATGAGGTGCACCTTTGGTCAAAATCAGAGGCTTCGTGTCCCGTTTGCAACAGGCTTGACCTTAAATGTTGCCGAAAGGCAACAAAGGATGACCTTTTGTTGCAAACGGGACACAAGATGGCCGACTTTTGTTGCCGGAATGCAACATCTGTTGCATTTGGGCAACAGGCTTGACCTTGATACATTGGAACTGGACTAAAGAGTCAATATGGTAGTATGACCTTCTGTACTATAGTAATATATAGGGACTGATGGGGGAAATTTGTTTTTTGGCATTTGGGACGCTTACGCACGCGGTGGGATGCGCTAATTTTTTTTCAGGGTTAAGGCAAAATTTTTGCTCGAAACTGCGCGCTCTGCGGCCTGAAATATCGCTCCTGAGGGGGTCTACGCAATAAAAATGCAAAAAAATGTAACATTAGGGTTGGCTAAATCACTTACCTGATTGACCAATAGCCAGCCCTCATTGACTTTTTTGTTGACATTGTGTGTTCTGAGGAAACTCCACCGGGTGGCAATGTTGTCCAACTTTTTAATTTTTTATTTTAGGATTGTAAAAACACCAGATGGCAATGTTTCTCTTTCTAATGTGCACGCAAGCATGAGAGCTGGCTGCTGGTTGTCCTGGATTACCTGCATCCAGCCCTCATATTGGGCATATAATGTATATAGCCAACTCTCAAATTTTTTTTGCTTTAATAACACTAAGGCTATGTAACCACGATGCAGAAATGAAGCATTTTGTTCACGGCTGCCTCTAGCCAGCCCCCCAATTTTTTTTTTCTTTAATAACACAAACACCATGAGGGCTGGCTATCGTGTGTCCGCGGCTGCCTCTAGCCAGCCCCCCAATTTTTTTTTTCTTTAATAACACAAACACCATGAGGGCTGGCTATCGTGTGTCCACGGCTGCCTCTAGCCAGCCCCCCAATTTTTTTTTTCTTTAATAACACAAACACCATGAGGGCTGGCTATCGTGTGTTCACGGATGCCTCTAGCCAGCCCCCCAATTTTTTTTTTTCTTTAATAACACAAACACCATGAGGGCTGGCTATCGTGTATCCACGGCTACCTCTAGCCAGCCCCCCAATTTTTTTTTTCTTTAATAACACAAGCACCATGAGGGCTGGCTATCGTGTGTCCACGGCTGCCTCTAGCCAGCCCCCCAATTTTTTTTTCCTTTAATAGCACAAACACCATGAGGGCTGGCTATCGTGTGTTCACAGCTGCCTCTAGCCAGCCCCCAAATTTTTTTTTTCTTTAATAACACAAACACCATGAGGGCTGGCTATCGTGTGTCCACGGCTGCCTCTAGCCAGCCCCCCAAATATTTTTTTTCTTTAATAACACAAACACCATGAGGGCTGGCTATCGTGTGTTCACGGCTGCCTCTAGCCAGCCCCCCAATTTTTTTTTTCTTTAATAACACAAACACCATGAGGGCTGGCTATCGTGTGTTCACAGATGCCTCTAGCCAGCCCCCCAATTTTTTTTTTTCTTTAATAACACAAACACCATGAGGGCTGGCTATCGTGTATCCACGGCTACCTCTAGCCAGCCCCCCAATTTTTTTTTTCTTTAATAACACAAGCACCATGAGGGCTGGCTATCGTGTGTCCACGGCTGCCTCTAGCCAGCCCCCCAATTTTTTTTTTTCTTTAATAACACAAACACCATGAGGGCTGGCTATCGTGTGTCCACGGCTGCCTCTAGCCAGCCCCCCAAATATTTTTTTTCTTTAATAACACAAACACCATGAGGGCTGGCTATCGTGTGTTCACGGCTGCCTCTAGCCAGCCCCCCAATTTTTTTTTTCTTTAATAACACAAACACCATGAGGGCTGGCTATCGTGTGTTCACGGCTGCCTCTAGCCAGCCCCCCAATTTTTTTTTTTCTTTAATAACACAAACACCATGAGGGCTGGTTATCGTGTGTCCACGGCTGCCTCTAGCCAGCCCCCTAATTTTTTTTTTCTTTAATAACACAAACACCATGAGGGCTGGCTATCGTGTGTCCACAGCTGCGTCTAGCCAGCCCCCCAATTTTTTTTTTCTTTAATAACACAAACACCATGAGGGCTGGCTATCGTGTGTTCACGGCTGCCTCTAGCCAGCCCCCCAATTTTTTTTTTTCTTTAATAACACAAACACCATGAGGGCTGGCTATCGTGTGTCCACGGCTGCCTCTAGCCAGCCCCCTAATTTTTTTTTTCTTTAATAACACAAACACCATGAGGGCTGGCTATCGTGTGTCCACGGCTGCCTCTAGCCAGCCCCCCAATTTTTTTTTTCTTTAATAACACAAACACCATGAGGGCTGGCTATCGTGTGTCCACGGCTGCCTCTAGCCAGCCCCCCAATTTTTTTTTTCTTTAATAACACAAACACCATGAGGGCTGACTATCGTCTGTTCACGGCTGCCTCTAGCCAGCCCCCCAATTTTTTTTTTCTTTAATAACGCAAACACCATGAGGGCTGGCTATCGTGTGTCCACGGCTGCCTCTAGCCAGCCCCCCAATTTTTTTTTTCTTTAATAACGCAAACACCATGAGGGCTGGCTATCGTGTGTCCACGGCTGCCTCTAGCCAGCCCCCCAATTTTTTTTTTCTTTAATAACACAAACACCATGAGGGCTGGCTATCGTGTGTCCACGGCTGCCTCTAGCCAGCCCCCCAATTTTTTTTTTCTTTAATAACACAAACACCATGAGGGCTGGCTATCGTGTGTCCACGGCTGCCTCTAGCCAGCCCCCCAATTTTTTTTTTCTTTAATAACACAAACACCATGAGGGCTGGCTATCGTGTGTTCACGGATGCCTCTAGCCAGCCCCCCAATTTTTTTTTTTCTTTAATAACACAAACACCATGAGGGCTGGCTATCGTGTATCCACGGCTACCTCTAGCCAGCCCCCCAATTTTTTTTTTCTTTAATAACACAAGCACCATGAGGGCTGGCTATCGTGTGTCCACGGCTGCCTCTAGCCAGCCCCCCAATTTTTTTTTCCTTTAATAACACAAACACCATGAGGGCTGGCTATCGTGTGTTCACAGCTGCCTCTAGCCAGCCCCCAAATTTTTTTTTTCTTTAATAACACAAACATCATGAGGGCTGGCTATCGTGTGTCCACGGCTGCCTCTAGCCAGCCCCCCAAATATTTTTTTTCTTTAATAACACAAACACCATGAGGGCTGGCTATCGTGTGTTCACGGCTGCCTCTAGCCAGCCCCCCAATTTTTTTTTTCTTTAATAACACAAACACCATGAGGGCTGGCTATCGTGTGTTCACAGATGCCTCTAGCCAGCCCCCCAATTTTTTTTTTTCTTTAATAACACAAACACCATGAGGGCTGGCTATCGTGTATCCACGGCTACCTCTAGCCAGCCCCCCA
Source organism: Phyllobates terribilis (assembly GCF_046119375.1). NCBI lineage: Eukaryota > Metazoa > Chordata > Amphibia > Anura > Dendrobatidae > Phyllobates > Phyllobates terribilis. The sequence continues at coordinate 1,250,610 of NW_027363139.1, forward strand.
ATTTTTTTTTTCTTTAATAACACAAGCACCATGAGGGCTGGCTATCGTGTGTCCACGGCTGCCTCTAGCCAGCCCCCCAATTTTTTTTTTTCTTTAATAACACAAACACCATGAGGGCTGGCTATCGTGTGTCCACGGCTGCCTCTAGCCAGCCCCCCAAATATTTTTTTTCTTTAATAACACAAACACCATGAGGGCTGGCTATCGTGTGTTCACGGCTGCCTCTAGCCAGCCCCCCAATTTTTTTTTTCTTTAATAACACAAACACCATGAGGGCTGGCTATCGTGTGTTCACGGCTGCCTCTAGCCAGCCCCCCAATTTTTTTTTTTCTTTAATAACACAAACACCATGAGGGCTGGCTATCGTGTGTTCACGGCTGCCTCTAGCCAGCCCCCCAATTTTTTTTTTCTTTAATAACACAAACACCATGAGGGCTGGCTATCGTGTATCCACGGCTACCTCTAGCCAGCCCCCCAATTTTTTTTTCTTTAATAACACAAGCACCATGAGGGCTGGCTATCGTGTGTCCACGGCTGCCTCTAGCCAGCCCCCTAATTTTTTTTTTCTTTAATAACACAAACACCATGAGGGCTGGCTATCGTGTGTCCACGGCTGCCTCTAGCCAGCCCCCTAATTTTTTTTTTCTTTAATAACACAAACACCATGAGGGCTGGCTATCGTGTGTCCACGGCTGCCTCTAGCCAGCCCCCCAATTTTTTTTTTCTTTAATAACACAAACACCATGAGGGCTGACTATCGTCTGTTCACGGCTGCCTCTAGCCAGCCCCCCAATTTTTTTTTTCTTTAATAACGCAAACACCATGAGGGCTGGCTATCGTGTGTCCACGGCTGCCTCTAGCCAGCCCCCCAATTTTTTTTTTCTTTAATAACACAAACACCATGAGGGCTGGCTATCGTGTGTTCACGGCTGCCTCTAGCCAGCCCCCCAATTTTTTTTTTCTTTAATAACACAAACACCATGAGGGCTGGCTATCGTGTGTCCACGGCTGCCTCTAGCCAACCCCCAAATTTTTTTTTCTTTAATAACACAAACACCATGAGGGCTGGCTATCGTGTGTCCACGGCTGCCTCTAGCCAGCCCCCCAATTTTTGTTTTTCTTTAATAACACAAACACCATGAGGGCTGGCTATCGTGTGTTCACGGCTGCCTCTAGCCAGCCCCCCAATTTTTTTTTTCTTTAATAACACAAACACCATGAGGGCTGGCTATCATGTGTCCATGGCTGCCTCTAGCCAGCCCCCCAATTTTTTTTTTCTTTAATAACACAAACACCATGAGGGCTGGCTATCGTGTGTTCACGGCTGCATCTAGCCAGCCCCCCAATTTTTTTTTTTTCTTTAATAACACAAACACCATGAGGGCTGGCTATCGTGTGTTCACGGCTGCCTCTAGCCAGCCCCCCAATTTTTTTTTTCTTTAATAACACAAACACCATGAGGGCTGGCTATCGTGTATCCACGGCTACCTCTAGCCAGCCCCCCAATTTTTTTTTTCTTTAATAACACAAGCACCATGAGGCCTGGCTATCGTGTGTTCACGGCTGCCTCTAGCCAGCCCCCCAATTTTTTTTTTCTTTAATAACACAAACACCATTAGGGCTGGCTATCGTGTGTCCACGGCTGCCTCTAGCCAGCCACCCAAATATTTTTTTTCTTTAATAACACAAACACCATGAGGGCTGGCTATCGTGTGTTCACGGCTGCCTCTAGCCAGCCCCCTAATTTTTTTTTTCTTTAATAACACAAACACCATGAGGGCTGGCTATCGTGTGTCCACGGCTGCCTCTAGCCAGCCCCCCAATTTTTTTTTTCTTTAATAACACAAACACCATGAGGGCTGGCTATCGTGTGTTCACGGCTGCCTCTAGCCAGCCCCCCAATTTTTTTTTTTCTTTAATAACACAAACACCATGAGGGCTGGCTATCGTGTATCCACGGCTACCTCTAGCCAGCCCCCCAATTTTTTTTTTCTTTAATAACACAAGCACCATGAGGGCTGGCTATCGTGTGTCCACGGCTGCCTCTAGCCAGCCCCCCAATTTTTTTTTCCTTTAATAGCACAAACACCATGAGGGCTGGCTATCGTGTGTTCACAGCTGCCTCTAGCCAGCCCCCAAATTTTTTTTTTCTTTAATAACACAAACACCATGAGGGCTGGCTATCGTGTGTCCACGGCTGCCTCTAGCCAGCCCCCCAAATATTTTTTTTCTTTAATAACACAAACACCATGAGGGCTGGCTATCGTGTGTTCACGGCTGCCTCTAGCCAGCCCCCCAATTTTTTTTTTCTTTAATAACACAAACACCATGAGGGCTGGCTATCGTGTGTTCACAGATGCCTCTAGCCAGCCCCCCAATTTTTTTTTTTCTTTAATAACACAAACACCATGAGGGCTGGCTATCGTGTATCCACGGCTACCTCTAGCCAGCCCCCCAATTTTTTTTTTCTTTAATAACACAAGCACCATGAGGGCTGGCTATCGTGTGTCCACGGCTGCCTCTAGCCAGCCCCCCAATTTTTTTTTTTCTTTAATAACACAAACACCATGAGGGCTGGCTATCGTGTGTCCACGGCTGCCTCTAGCCAGCCCCCCAAATATTTTTTTTCTTTAATAACACAAACACCATGAGGGCTGGCTATCGTGTGTTCACGGCTGCCTCTAGCCAGCCCCCCAATTTTTTTTTTCTTTAATAACACAAACACCATGAGGGCTGGCTATCGTGTGTTCACGGCTGCCTCTAGCCAGCCCCCCAATTTTTTTTTTTCTTTAATAACACAAACACCATGAGGGCTGGTTATCGTGTGTCCACGGCTGCCTCTAGCCAGCCCCCTAATTTTTTTTTTCTTTAATAACACAAACACCATGAGGGCTGGCTATCGTGTGTCCACAGCTGCCTCTAGCCAGCCCCCCAATTTTTTTTTTCTTTAATAACACAAACACCATGAGGGCTGGCTATCGTGTGTTCACGGCTGCCTCTAGCCAGCCCCCCAATTTTTTTTTTTCTTTAATAACACAAACACCATGAGGGCTGGCTATCGTGTGTCCACGGCTGCCTCTAGCCAGCCCCCTAATTTTTTTTTTCTTTAATAACACAAACACCATGAGGGCTGGCTATCGTGTGTCCACGGCTGCCTCTAGCCAGCCCCCCAATTTTTTTTTTCTTTAATAACACAAACACCATGAGGGCTGGCTATCGTGTGTCCACGGCTGCCTCTAGCCAGCCCCCCAATTTTTTTTTTCTTTAATAACACAAACACCATGAGGGCTGACTATCGTCTGTTCACGGCTGCCTCTAGCCAGCCCCCCAATTTTTTTTTTCTTTAATAACGCAAACACCATGAGGGCTGGCTATCGTGTGTCCACGGCTGCCTCTAGCCAGCCCCCCAATTTTTTTTTTCTTTAATAACACAAACACCATGAGGGCTGGCTATCGTGTGTCCACGGCTGCCTCTAGCCAGCCCCCCAATTTTTTTTTTCTTTAATAACACAAACACCATGAGGGCTGGCTATCGTGTGTCCACGGCTGCCTCTAGCCAGCCCCCCAATTTTTTTTTTCTTTAATAACACAAACACCATGAGGGCTGGCTATCGTGTGTTCACGGATGCCTCTAGCCAGCCCCCCAATTTTTTTTTTTCTTTAATAACACAAACACCATGAGGGCTGGCTATCGTGTATCCACGGCTACCTCTAGCCAGCCCCCCAATTTTTTTTTTCTTTAATAACACAAGCACCATGAGGGCTGGCTATCGTGTGTCCACGGCTGCCTCTAGCCAGCCCCCCAATTTTTTTTTCCTTTAATAACACAAACACCATGAGGGCTGGCTATCGTGTGTTCACAGCTGCCTCTAGCCAGCCCCCAAATTTTTTTTTTCTTTAATAACACAAACATCATGAGGGCTGGCTATCGTGTGTCCACGGCTGCCTCTAGCCAGCCCCCCAAATATTTTTTTTCTTTAATAACACAAACACCATGAGGGCTGGCTATCGTGTGTTCACGGCTGCCTCTAGCCAGCCCCCCAATTTTTTTTTTCTTTAATAACACAAACACCATGAGGGCTGGCTATCGTGTGTTCACAGATGCCTCTAGCCAGCCCCCCAATTTTTTTTTTTCTTTAATAACACAAACACCATGAGGGCTGGCTATCGTGTATCCACGGCTACCTCTAGCCAGCCCCCCAATTTTTTTTTTCTTTAATAACACAAGCACCATGAGGGCTGGCTATCGTGTGTCCACGGCTGCCTCTAGCCAGCCCCCCAATTTTTTTTTTTCTTTAATAACACAAACACCATGAGGGCTGGCTATCGTGTGTCCACGGCTGCCTCTAGCCAGCCCCCCAAATATTTTTTTTCTTTAATAACACTAACACCATGAGGGCTGGCTATCGTGTGTTCACGGCTGCCTCTAGCCAGCCCCCCAATTTTTTTTTTCTTTAATAACACAAACACCATGAGGGCTGGCTATCGTGTGTTCACGGCTGCCTCTAGCCAGCCCCCCAATTTTTTTTTTTCTTTAATAACACAAACACCATGAGGGCTGGCTATCGTGTGTTCACGGCTGCCTCTAGCCAGCCCCCCAATTTTTTTTTTCTTTAATAACACAAACACCATGAGGGCTGGCTATCGTGTATCCACGGCTACCTCTAGCCAGCCCCCCAATTTTTTTTTCTTTAATAACACAAGCACCATGAGGGCTGGCTATCGTGTGTCCACGGCTGCCTCTAGCCAGCCCCCTAATTTTTTTTTTCTTTAATAACACAAACACCATGAGGGCTGGCTATCGTGTGTCCACGGCTGCCTCTAGCCAGCCCCCTAATTTTTTTTTTCTTTAATAACACAAACACCATGAGGGCTGGCTATCGTGTGTCCACGGCTGCCTCTAGCCAGCCCCCCAATTTTTTTTTTCTTTAATAACACAAACACCATGAGGGCTGACTATCGTCTGTTCACGGCTGCCTCTAGCCAGCCCCCCAATTTTTTTTTTCTTTAATAACGCAAACACCATGAGGGCTGGCTATCGTGTGTCCACGGCTGCCTCTAGCCAGCCCCCCAATTTTTTTTTTCTTTAATAACACAAACACCATGAGGGCTGGCTATCGTGTGTTCACGGCTGCCTCTAGCCAGCCCCCCAATTTTTTTTTTCTTTAATAACACAAACACCATGAGGGCTGGCTATCGTGTGTCCACGGCTGCCTCTAGCCAACCCCCAAATTTTTTTTTCTTTAATAACACAAACACCATGAGGGCTGGCTATCGTGTGTCCACGGCTGCCTCTAGCCAGCCCCCCAATTTTTGTTTTTCTTTAATAACACAAACACCATGAGGGCTGGCTATCGTGTGTTCACGGCTGCCTCTAGCCAGCCCCCCAATTTTTTTTTTCTTTAATAACACAAACACCATGAGGGCTGGCTATCATGTGTCCATGGCTGCCTCTAGCCAGCCCCCCAATTTTTTTTTTCTTTAATAACACAAACACCATGAGGGCTGGCTATCGTGTGTTCACGGCTGCATCTAGCCAGCCCCCCAATTTTTTTTTTTTCTTTAATAACACAAACACCATGAGGGCTGGCTATCGTGTGTTCACGGCTGCCTCTAGCCAGCCCCCCAATTTTTTTTTTCTTAAATAACACAAACACCATGAGGGCTGGCTATCGTGTATCCACGGCTACCTCTAGCCAGCCCCCCAATTTTTTTTTTCTTGAATAACACAAGCACCATGAGGCCTGGCTATCGTGTGTTCACGGCTGCCTCTAGCCAGCCCCCCAATTTTTTTTTTCTTTAATAACACAAACACCATTAGGGCTGGCTATCGTGTGTCCACGGCTGCCTCTAGCCAGCCACCCAAATATTTTTTTTCTTTAATAACACAAACACCATGAGGGCTGGCTATCGTGTGTTCACGGCTGCCTCTAGCCAGCCCCCTAATTTTTTTTTTCTTTAATAACACAAACACCATGAGGGCTGGCTATCGTGTGTCCACGGCTGCCTCTAGCCAGCCCCCCAATTTTTTTTTTCTTTAATAACACAAACACCATGAGGGCTGGCTATCGTGTGTTCACGGCTGCCTCTAGCCAGCCCCCCAATTTTTTTTTTTCTTTAATAACACAAACACCATGAGGGCTGGCTATCGTGTATCCACGGCTACCTCTAGCCAGCCCCCCAATTTTTTTTTTCTTTAATAACACAAGCACCATGAGGGCTGGCTATCGTGTGTCCACGGCTGCCTCTAGCCAGCCCCCCAATTTTTTTTTTCTTTAATAACACAAACACCATGAGGGCTGGCTATCATGTGTCCACGGCTGCCTCTAGCCAGCCCCCCAATTTTTTTTTTCTTTAATAACACAAACACCATGAGGGCTGGCTATCGTGTGTTCACGGCTGCCTCTAGCCAGCCCCCCAATTTTTTTTTTCTTTAATAACACAAACACCATGAGGGCTGGCTATCGTGTGTTCACGGCTGCCTCTAGCCAGCCCCCCAATTTTTTTTTTCTTTAATAACACAAACACCATGAGGGCTCGCTATCATGTGTCCACGGCTGCCTCTAGCCAGCCCCCCAATTTTTTTTTTCTTTAATAACACAAACACCATGAGGGCTGGCTTTCGTGTGTTCACGGCTGCCTCTAGCCAGCCCCCCAATTTTTTTTTTCTTTAATAACACAAACACCATGAGGGCTGGCTATCGTGTGTCCACGGCTGCCTCTAGCCAGCCCCCCAATTTTTTTTTTTTCTTTAATAACACAAACACCATGAGGGCTGGCTATCGTGTGTTCACGGCTGCCTCTAGCCAGCCCCCCAATTTTTTTTTTCTTTAATAACACAAACACCATGAGGGCTGGCTATCGTGTGTCCACGGCTGCCTCTAGCCAACCCCCAAATTTTTTTTTCTTTAATAACACAAACACCATGAGGGCTGGCTATCGTGTGTCCACGGCTGCCTCTAGCCAGCCCCCCAATTTTTGTTTTTCTTTAATAACACAAACACCATGAGGGCTGGCTATCGTGTGTTCACGGCTGCCTCTAGCCAGCCCCCCAATTTTTTTTTCTTTAATAACACAAACACCATGAGGGCTGGCTATCATGTGTCCATGGCTGCCTTTAGCCAGCACCCCAATTTTTTTTTTCTTTAATAACACAAACACCATGAGGGCTGGCTATCGTGTGTTCACGGCTGCCTCTAGCCAGCCCCCCAATTTTTTTTTTCTTTAATAACACAAACACCATGAGGGCTGGCTATCGTGTGTCCACGGCTGCCTCTAGCCAGCCCCCCAATTTTTTTTTTCTTTAATAACACAAACACCATGAGGGCTGGATATCGTGTGTTCACGGCTGCCTCTAGCCAGCCCCCCAATTTTTTTTTTTCTTTAATAACACAAACACCATGAGGGCTGGCTATCGTGTGTCCACGGCTGCCTCTAGCCAACCCCCCAATTTTTTTTTCTTTAATAACACAAACACCATGAGGGCTGGCTATAGTGTGTCCACGGCTGCCTCTAGCCAGCCCTCAAATTTTTTTTTCTTTAATAACACAAACACCATGATGGCTGGCTATGAGGAAGGGAGCTATATCCTTGTAAACTTAGCTTGTTGTCATGTGGAAAAGAGTTTGAGGGGATTGTGGCGCTGTGGAAATGCTTGTGGCCCGGCAGAAGGAGCCAGTGGTCCTGTGGAGAGAGCTGATGGGGTTGAGGCCCTGTGGAAAGGCCTGTGACCCTGTATAGGGGTCCGTTGCCCTGTGGAGAGAGCTGTAGGGGCTCGTGCCCTATGGAAATGACTATGGCCATGTAGACAGGCCTTCTGGCCTTGAAGAGGGGGCTTGTGCCTTGCAGACGGGCCTTGTGTCTCTGTGGAGAGAGCTAAAGGGGGCAGTGGCGGTGCAGAAAGTGCATTTCGCCCTGTTGATGGGAGCTATGGCCCGGTAAAGAGAGCTTATTGTCCTGTGGAGAAGAGTTGGAGGGGCTTGTGGCACTGTGGAAAGGCCTGTGGCCCAGTAGGAGCCTGTGGTCCTGTGGAGACAGCTGAAGGGGTTGAGGCCCTGTGGAAAGGCCTGTGACCCTGTATAGGGGTCTGTGGCCCCGCAGAGGGGCATGTGGCGATGTAAAGAGAGCTGGAGGGAGTTGTGGCCTGAGGAAAAGGCCATGTGGAGCGGGCTGGAGAGGCCTGTGGAAGGCTCTGGAGTAAGATTTGAGCCTATGAAGTCCTTTGCAGTAAACAACATGCAACATGATTGCCTGTGGAGAGAGCTGGAGGGGCTTGTGGCACTGTGGAAAGGCCTGTGGCCCAGTAGGAGCCTGTGGTCCTGTGGAGAGAGCTGAAGGTGTTGTGGCCCTGTGGAAAGGCCTGTGACCCTGTATAGGGGTCCGTTGCCCTGTGGAGAGAGCTGGAGGGGCTCGTGCCGTATGACTATAGCCATGTAGAAAGGCCTTTTGGCCTTGAAGAGGGCGCTTGTGCCCTGCAGACGGGCCCTGTGACTCTGTGGAGAGAGCTGTTGGGAGTTGTAGACGTGTAGAAAGTGCATTTGGCCCTGTGGAGGTGAGCTATGGCCCTGTAAAGAGAGCTTCTTGTCCTGTGGAGAGAGCTGGAGGGTGTTGTGGCCCTGTGGAAAGGTCTGTGGCCCTATGGATAGGCCTTTAGCCTTGTGGAAAGGGCTGTGGCCCTGTGGTGAGAGCTGGAAGGAGTTGTGGGCTGTGGAAAAGCCTGTGGTCCTGTGGAGACAGCTGAAGGGGTTGAGGCCCTGTGGAAAGGCCTGTGACCCTGTATAGGGGTCTGTGGCCCCGCAGAGGGGCATGTGGCGATGTAAAGAGAGCTGGAGGGAGTTGTGGCCTGAGGAAAAGGCCATGTGGAGCGGGCTGGAGAGGCCTGTGGAAGGCTCTGGAGTAAGATTTGAGCCTATGAAGTCCTTTGCAGTAAACAACATGCAACATGATTGCCTGTGGAGAGAGCTGGAGGGTGTTGTGGCCCTGTGGAAAGGTATGTGGCCCTATGGATAGGCCCTTTAGCCTTGTGGAAAGGGCTGTGGCCCTGTGGTGAGAGCTGGAAGGAGTTGTGGGCTGTGGAAAAGCCTGTGGTCCTGTGGAGAGAGCTGAAGGTGTTGTGGCCCTGTGGAAAGGCCTGTGACCCTGTATAGGGGTCCGTTGCCCTGTGGAGAGAGCTGGAGGGGCTCGTGCCGTATGGAAATGACTATGGCCATGTAGAAAGGCCTTTTGGCCTTGAAGAGGGCGCTTGTGCCCTGCAGACGGGCCCTGTGACTCTGTGGAGAGAGCTGTTGGGAGTTGTAGCCGTGTGGAAAGTGCATTTGGCCCTGTGGAGGTGAGCTATGGCCCTGTAAAGAGAGCTTCTTGTCCTGTGGAGAGAGCTGGAGGGTGTTGTGGCCCTGTGGAAAGGTATGTGGCCCTATGGATAGGCCCTTTAGCCTTGTGGAAAGGGCTGTGGCCCTGTGGTGAGAGCTGGAAGGAGTTGTGGGCTGTGGAAAAGCCTGTGGTCCTGTGGAGACAGCTGAAGGGGTTGAGGCCCTGTGGAAAGGCCTGTTACCCTGTATAGGGGTCTGTGGCCCCGCAGAGGGGCATGTGGCGATGTAAAGAGAGCTGGAGGGAGTTGTGGCCTGAGGAAAAGGCCATGTGGAGCGGGCTGGAGAGGCCTGTGGAAGGCTCTGGAGTAAGATTTGAGCCTATGAAGTCCTTTGCAGTAAACAACATGCAACATGATTGCCTGTGGAGAGAGCTGGAGGGGCTTGTGGCACTGTGGAAAGGCCTGTGGCCCAGTAGGAGCCTGTGGTCCTGTGGAGAGAGCTGAAGGTGTTGTGGCCCTGTGGAAATGCCTGTGATCCTGTATAGGGGTCTGTTGCCCTGTGGAGAGAGCTGGAGGGGCTCGTGCCCTATGGAAATGACTATGGCCATGTAGAAAGGCCTTTTGGCCTTGAAGAGGGGGCTTGTGCCCTGCAGACGGGCCCTGTGACTCTGTGGAGAGAGCTGTTGGGAGTTGTGGCCGTGTGGAAAGTGCATTTGGCCCTGTGGAGGTGAGCTATGGCCCTGTAAAGAGAGCTTCTTGTCCTGTGGAGAGAGCTGGAGGGTGTTGTGGCCCTGTGGAAAGGTATGTGGCCCTATGGATAGGCCCTTTAGCCTTGTGGAAAGGGCTGTGGCCCTGTGGTGAGAGCTGGAAGGAGTTGTGGGCTGTGGAAAAGCCTGTGGTCCTGTGGAGACAGCTGAAGGGGTTGAGGCCCTGTGGAAAGGCCTGTGACCCTGTATAGGGGTCTGTGGCCACGCAGAGGGGCATGTGGCGATGTAAAGAGAGCTGGAGGGAGTTGTGGCCTGAGGAAAAGGCCATGTGGAGCGGGCTGGAGAGGCCTGTGGAAGGCTCTGGAGTAAGATTTGAGCCTATGAAGTCCTTTGCAGTAAACAACATGCAACATGATTGCCTGTGGAGAGAGCTGGAGGGGCTTGTGGCACTGTAGAAAGGCCTGTGGCCCAGTAGGAGCCTGTGGTCCTGTGGAGAGAGCTGAAGGTGTTGTGGCCCTGTGGAAAGGCCTGTGATCCTGTATAGGGGTCTGTTGCCCTGTGGAGAGAGCTGGAGGGGCTCGTGCCCTATGGAAATGACTATGGCCATGTAGAAAGGCCTTTTGGCCTTGAAGAGGGGGCTTGTGCCCTGCAGACGGGCCCTGTGACTCTGTGGAGAGAGCTGTTGGGAGTTGTGGCCGTGTGGAAAGTGCATTTGGCCCTGTGGAGGTGAGCTATGGCCCTGTAAAGAGAGCTTCTTGTCCTGTGGAGAGAGCTGGAGGGTGTTGTGGCCCTGTGGAAAGGTATGTGGCCCTATGGATAGGCCCTTTAGCCTTGTGGAAAGGGCTGTGGCCCTGTGGTGAGAGCTGGAAGGAGTTGTGGGCTGTGGAAAAGCCTGTGGTCCTGTGGAGACAGCTGAAGGGGTTGAGGCCCTGTGGAAAGGCCTGTGACCCTGTATAGGGGTCTGTGGCCCCGCAGAGGGGCATGTGGCGATGTAAAGAGAGCTGGAGGGAGTTGTGGCCTGAGGAAAAGGCCATGTGGAGCGGGCTGGAGAGGCCTGTGGAAGGCTCTGGAGTAAGATTTGAGCCTATGAAGTCCTTTGCAGTAAACAACATGCAACATGATTGCCTGTGGAGAGAGCTGGAGGGGCTTGTGGCACTATGGAAAGGCCTGTGGCCCAGTAGGAGCCTGTGGTCTTGTGGAGAGAGCTGAAGGTGTTGTGGCCCTGTGGAAAGGCCTGTGACCCTGTATAGGGGTCCGTTGCCCTGTGGAGAGAGCTGGAGGGGCTCGTGCCGTATGGAAATGACTATAGCCATGTAGAAACGCCTTTTGGCCTTGAAGAGGGCGCTTGTGCCCTGCAGACGGGCCCTGTGACTCTGTGGAGAGAGCTGTTGGGAGTTGTAGCCGTGTGGAAAGTGCATTTGGCCCTGTGGAGGTGAGCTATGGCCCTGTAAAGAGAGCTTCTTGTCCTGTGGAGAGAGCTGGAGGGTGTTGTGGCCCTGTGGAAAGGTATGTGGCCCTATGGATAGGCCCTTTAGCCTTGTGGAAAGGGCTGTGGCCCTGTGGTGAGAGCTGGAAGGAGTTGTGGGCTGTGGAAAAGCCTGTGGTCCTGTGGAGACAGCTGAAGGGGTTGAGGCCCTGTGGAAAGGCCTGTGACCCTGTATAGGGGTCTGTGGCCCCGCAGAGGGGCATGTGGCGATGTAAAGAGAGCTGGAGGGAGTTGTGGCCTGAGGAACAGGCCATGTGGAGCGGGCTGGAGAGGCCTGTGGAAGGCTCTGGAGTAAGATTTGAGCCTATGAAGTCCTTTGCAGTAAACAACATGCAACATGATTGCCTGTGGAGAGAGCTGGAGGGGCTTGTGGCACTGTAGAAAGGCCTGTGGCCCAGTAGGAGCCTGTGGTCCTGTGGAGAGAGCTGAAGGTGTTGTGGCCCTATGGAAAGGCCTGTGATCCTGTATAGGGGTCTGTTGCCCTGTGGAGAGAGCTGGAGGGGCTCGTGCCCTATGGAAATGACTATGGCCATGTAGAAAGGCCTTTTGGCCTTGAAGAGGGGGCTTGTGCCCTGCAGACGGGCCCTGTGACTCTGTGGAGAGAGCTGTTGGGAGTTGTGGCCGTGTGGAAAGTGCATTTGGCCCTGTGGAGGTGAGCTATGGCCCTGTAAAGAGAGCTTCTTGTCCTGTGGAGAGAGCTGGAGGGTGTTGTGGCCCTGTGGAAAGGTATGTGGCCCTATGGATAGGCCCTTTAGCCTTGTGGAAAGGGCTGTGGCCCTGTGGTGAGAGCTGGAAGGAGTTGTGGGCTGTGGAAAAGCCTGTGGTCCTGTGGAGACAGCTGAAGGGGTTGAGGCCCTGTGGAAAGGCCTGTGACCCTGTATAGGGGTCTGTGGCCCCGCAGAGGGGCATGTGGCGATGTAGAGAGAGCTGGAGGGAGTTGTGGCCTGAGGAAAAGGCCATGTGGAGCGGGCTGGAGAGGCCTGTGGAAGGCTCTGGAGTAAGATTTGAGCCTATGAAGTCCTTTGCAGTAAACAACATGCAACATGATTGCCTGTGGAGAGAGCTGGAGGGGCTTGTGGCACTATGGAAAGGCCTGTGGCCCAGTAGGAGCCTGTGGTCCTGTGGAGAGAGCTGAAGGTGTTGTGGCCCTGTGGAAAGGCCTGTGACCCTGTATAGGGGTCCGTTGCCCTGTGGAGAGAGCTGGAGGGGCTCGTGCCGTATGGAAATGACTATAGCCATGTAGAAAGGCCTTTTGGCCTTGAAGAGGGCGCTTGTGCCCTGCAGACGGGCCCTGTGACTCTGTGGAGAGAGCTGTTGGGAGTTGTAGCCGTGTGGAAAGTGCATTTGGCCCTGTGGAGGTGAGCTATGGCCCTGTAAGGAGAGCTTCTTGTCCTGTGGAGAGAGCTGGAGGGTGTTGTGGCCCTGTGGAAAGGTATGTGGCCCTATGGATAGGCCCTTTAGCCTTGTGGAAAGGGCTGTGGCCCTGTGGTGAGAGCTGGAAGGAGTTGTGGGCTGTGGAAAAGCCTGTGGTCCTGTGGAGACAGCTGAAGGGGTTGAGGCCCTGTGGAAAGGCCTGTGACCCTGTATAGGGGTCTGTGGCCCCGCAGAGGGGCATGTGGCGATGTAAAGAGAGCTGGAGGGAGTTGTGGCCTGAGGAACAGGCCATGTGGAGCGGGCTGGAGAGGCCTGTGGAAGGCTCTGGAGTAAGATTTGAGCCTATGAAGTCCTTTGCAGTAAACAACATGCAACATGATTGCCTGTGGAGAGAGCTGGAGGGGCTTGTGGCACTGTGGAAAGGCCTGTGGCCCAGTAGGAGCCTGTGGTCCTGTGGAGAGAGCTGAAGGTGTTGTGGCCCTGTGGAAAGGCCTGTGACCCTGTATAGGGGTCCGTTGCCCTGTGGAGAGAGCTGGAGGGGCTCGTGCCGTATGGAAATGACTATAGCCATGTAGAAAGACCTTTTGGCCTTGAAGAGGGCGCTTGTGCCCTGCAGACGGGCCCTGTGACTCTGTGGAGAGAGCTGTTGGGAGTTGTAGCCGTGTGGAAAGTGCATTTGGCCCTGTGGAGGTGAGCTATGGCCCTGTAAAGAGAGCTTCTTGTCCTGTGGAGAGAGCTGGAGGGTGTTGTGGCCCTGTGGAAAGGTCTGTGGCCCTATGGATAGGCCCTTTAGCCTTGTGGAAAGGGCTGTGGCCCTGTGGTGAGAGCTGGAAGGAGTTGTGGGCTGTGGAAAAGCCTGTGGTCCTGTGGAGACAGCTGAAGGGGTTGAGGCCCTGTGGAAAGGCCTGTGACCCTGTATAGGGGTCTGTGGCCCCGCAGAGGGGCATGTGGCGATGTAAAGAGAGCTGGAGGGAGTTGTGGCCTGAGGAAAAGGCCATGTGGAGCGGGCTGGAGAGGCCTGTGGAAGGCTCTGGAGTAAGATTTGAGCCTATGAAGTCCTTTGCAGTAAACAACATGCAACATGATTGCCTGTGGAGAGAGCTGGAGGGGCTTGTGGCACTGTGGAAAGGCCTGTGGCCCAGTAGGAGCCTGTGGTCCTGTGGAGAGAGCTGAAGGTGTTGTGGCCCTGTGGAAAGGCCTGTGACCCTGTATAGGGGTCCGTTGCCCTGTGGAGAGAGCTGGAGGGGCTCGTGCCGTATGGAAATAACTATAGCCATGTAGAAAGGCCTTTTGGCCTTGAAGAGGGCGCTTGTGCCCTGCAGACGGGCCCTGTGACTCTGTGGAGAGAGCTGTTGGGAGTTGTAGCCGTGTGGAAAGTGCATTTGGCCCTGTGGAGGTGAGCTATGGCCCTGTAAAGAGAGCTTCTTGTCCTGTGGAGAGAGCTGGAGGGTGTTGTGGCCCTGTGGAAAGGTCTGTGGCCCTATGGATAGGCCCTTTAGCCTTGTGGAAAGGGCTGTGGCCCTGTGGTGAGAGCTGGAAGGAGTTGTGGGCTGTGGAAAAGCCTGTGGTCCTGTGGAGACAGCTGAAGGGGTTGAGGCCCTGTGGAAAGGCCTGTGACCCTGTATAGGGGTCTGTGGCCCCGCAGAGGGGCATGTGGCGATGTAAAGAGAGCTGGAGGGAGTTGTGGCCTGAGGAAAAGGCCATGTGGAGCGGGCTGGAGAGGCCTGTGGAAGGCTCTGGAGTAAGATTTGAGCCTATGAAGTCCTTTGCAGTAAACAACATGCAACATGATTGCCTGTGGAGAGAGCTGGAGGGGCTTGTGACACTGTAGAAAGGCCTGTGGCCCAGTAGCAGCCTGTGGTCCTGTGGAGAGAGCTGAAGGTGTTGTGGCCCTGTGGAAAGGCCTATGATCCTGTATAGGGGTCTGTTGCCCTGTGGAGAGAGCTGGAGGGGCTCGTGCCCTATGGAAATGACTATGGCCATGTAGAAAGGCCTTTTGGCCTTGAAGAGGGGGCTTGTGCCCTGCAGACGGGCCCTGTGACTCTGTGGAGAGAGCTGTTGGGAGTTGTGGCCGTGTGGAAAGTGCATTTGGCCCTGTGGAGGTGAGCTATGGCCCTGTAAAGAGAGCTTCTTGTCCTGTGGAGAGAGCTGGAGGGTGTTGTGGCCCTGTGGAAAGGTATGTGGCCCTATGGATAGGCCCTTTAGCCTTGTGGAAAGGGCTGTGGCCCTGTGGTGAGAGCTGGAAGGAGTTGTGGGCTGTGGAAAAGCCTGTGGTCCTGTGGAGACAGCTGAAGGGGTTGAGGCCCTGTGGAAAGGCCTGTGACCCTGTATAGGGGTCTGTGGCCCCGCAGAGGGGCATGTGGCGATGTAAAGAGAGCTGGAGGGAGTTGTGGCCTGAGGAAAAGGCCATGTGGAGCGGGCTGGAGGGGCCTGTGGAAGGCTCTGGAGTAAGATTTGAGCCTATGAAGTCCTTTGCAGTAAACAACATGCAACATGATTGCCTGTGGAGAGAGCTGGAGGGGCTTGTGGCACTGTGGAAAGGCCTGTGGCCCAGTAGGAGCCTGTGGTCCTGTGGAGAGAGCTGAAGGTGTTGTGGCCCTGTGGAAAGGCCTGTGATCCTGTATAGGGGTCCGTTGCCCTGTGGAGAGAGCTGGAGGGGCTCGTGCCGTATGGAAATGACTATAGCCATGTAGAAAGGCCTTTTGGCCTTGAAGAGGGCGCTTGTGCCCTGCAGACGGGCCCTGTGACTCTGTGGAGAGAGCTGTTGGGAGTTGTAGCCGTGTGGAAAGTGCATTTGGCCCTGTGGAGGTGAGCTATGGCCCTGTAAAGAGAGCTTCTTGTAATGTGGAGAGAGCTGGAGGGTGTTGTGGCCCTGTGGAAAGGTATGTGGCCCTATGGATAGGCCCTTTAGCCTTGCGGAAAGGGCTGTGGCCCTGTGGTGAGAGCTGGAAGGAGTTGTGGGCTGTGGAAAAGCCTGTGGTCCTGTGGAGACAGCTGAAGGGGTTGAGGCCCTGTGGAAAGGCCTGTGACCCTGTATAGGGGTCTGTGGCCCCGCAGAGGGGCATGTGGCGATGTAAAGAGAGCTGGAGGGAGTTGTGGCCTGAGGAACAGGCCATGTGGAGCGGGTTGGAGAGGCCTGTGGAAGGCTCTGGAGTAAGATTTGAGCCTATGAAGTCCTTTGCAATAAACAACATGCAACATGATTGCCTGTGGAGAGAGCTGGAGGGGCTTGTGGCACTGTAGAAAGGCCTGTGGCCCAGTAGGAGCCTGTGGTCCTGTGGAGAGAGCTGAAGGTGTTGTGGCCCTGTGGAAAGGCCTGTGACCCTGTATAGGGGTCCGTTGCCCTGTGGAGAGAGCTGGAGGGGCTCGTGCCGTATGGAAATGACTATAGCCATGTAGAAAGGCCTTTTGGCCTTGAAGAGGGCGCTTGTGCCCTGCAGACGGGCCCTGTGACTCTGTGGAGAGAGCTGTTGGGAGTTGTAGCCGTGTGGAAAGTGCATTTGGCCCTGTGGAGGTGAGCTATGGCCCTGTAAAGAGAGCTTCTTGTCCTGTGGAGAGAGCTGGAGGGTGTTGTGGCCCTGTGGAAAGGTCTGTGGCCCTATGGATAGGCCCTTTAGCCTTGTGGAAAGGGCTGTGGCCCTGTGGTGAGAGCTGGAAGGAGTTGTGGGCTGTGGAAAAGCCTGTGGTCCTGTGGAGACAGCTGAAGGGGTTGAGGCCCTGTGGAAAGGCCTGTGACCCTGTATAGGGGTCTGTGGCCCCGCAGAGGGGCATGTGGCGATGTAAAGAGAGCTGGAGGGAGTTGTGGCCTGAGGAAAAGGCCATGTGGAGCGGGCTGGAGAGGCATGTGGAAGGCTCTGGAGTAAGATTTGAGCCTATGAAGTCCTTTGCAGTAAACAACATGCAACATGATTGCCTGTGGAGAGAGCT
This sequence comes from Phyllobates terribilis, assembly GCF_046119375.1. Taxonomy (NCBI): domain Eukaryota; kingdom Metazoa; phylum Chordata; class Amphibia; order Anura; family Dendrobatidae; genus Phyllobates; species Phyllobates terribilis. Next base: position 1,267,411 of record NW_027363139.1, read on the forward strand.
GGAGGGGCTTGTGGCACTGTGGAAAGGCCTGTGGCCCAGTAGGAGCCTGTGGTCCTGTGGAGAGAGCTGAAGGTGTTGTGGCCCTGTGGAAAGGCCTGTGACCCTGTATAGGGGTCCGTTGCCCTGTGGAGAGAGCTGGAGGGGCTCGTGCCGTATGGAAATGACTATAGCCATGTAGAAAGGCCTTTTGGCCTTGAAGAGGGCGCTTGTGCCCTGCAGACGGGCCCTGTGACTCTGTGGAGAGAGCTGTTGGGAGTTGTGGCCGTGTGGAAAGTGCATTTGGCCCTGTGGAGGTGAGCTATGGCCCTGTAAAGAGAGCTTCTTGTCCTGTGGAGAGAGCTGGAGGGTGTTGTGGCCCTGTGGAAAGGTATGTGGCCCTATGGATAGGCCCTTTAGCCTTGTGGAAAGGGCTGTGGCCCTGTGGTGAGAGCTGGAAGGAGTTGTGGGCTGTGGAAAAGCCTGTGGTCCTGTGGAGACAGCTGAAGGGGTTGAGGCCCTGTGGAAAGGCCTGTGACCCTGTATAGGGGTCTGTGGCCCCGCAGAGGGGCATGTGGCGATGTAAAGAGAGCTGGAGGGAGTTGTGGCCTGAGGAAAAGGCCATGTGGAGCGGGCTGGAGAGGCCTGTGGAAGGCTCTGGAGTAAGATTTGAGCCTATGAAGTCCTTTTCAGTAAACAACATGCAACATGATTGCCTGTGGAGAGAGCTGGAGGGGCTTGTGGCACTGTGGAAAGGCCTGTGGCCCAGTAGGAGCCTGTGGTCCTGTGGAGAGAGCTGAAGGTGTTGTGGCCCTGTGGAAAGGCCTGTGATCTTGTATAGGGGTCCGTTGCTCTGTGGAGAGAGCTGGAGGGGCTCGTGCCCTATGGAAATGACTATGGCCATGTAGAAAGGCCTTTTGGCCTTGAAGAGGGGGCTTGTGCCCTGCAGACGGGCCCTGTGACTCTGTGGAGAGAGCTGTTGGGAGTTGTGGCCGTGTGGAAAGTGCATTTGGCCCTGTGGAGGTGAGCTATGGCCCTGTAAAGAGAGCTTCTTGTCCTGTGGAGAGAGCTGGAGGGTGTTTTGGCCCTGTGGAAAGGTCTGTGGCCCTATGGATAGGCCCTTTAGCCTTGTGGAAAGGGCTGTGGCCCTGTGGTGAGAGCTGGAAGGAGTTGTGGGCTGTGGAAAAGCCTGTGGTCCTGTGGAGACAGCTGAAGGGGTTGAGGCCCTGTGGAAAGGCCTGTGACCCTGTATAGGGGTCTGTGGCCCCGCAGAGGGGCATGTGGCGATGTAAAGAGAGCTGGAGGGAGTTGTGGCCTGAGGAAAAGGCCATGTGGAGCGGGCTGGAGAGGCCTGTGGAAGGCTCTGGAGTAAGATTTGAGCCTATGAAGTCCTTTGCAGTAAACAACATGCAACATGATTGCCTGTGGAGAGAGCTGGAGGGGCTTGTGGCACTGTGGAAAGGCCTGTGGCCCAATAGGAGCCTGTGGTCCTGTGGAGAGAGCTGAAGGTGTTGTGGCCCTGTGAAAAGGCCTGTGATCCTGTATAGGGGTCTGTTGCCCTGTGGAGAGAGCTGGAGGGGCTCGTGCCCTATGGAAATGACTATGGCCATGTAGAAAGGCCTTTTGGCCTTGAAGAGGGGGCTTGTGCCCTGCAGACGGGCCCTGTGACTCTGTGGAGAGAGCTGTTGGGAGTTGTGGCCGTGTGGAAAGTGCATTTGGCCCTGTGGACGTGAGCTATGGCCCTGTAAAGAGAGCTTCTTGTCCTGTGAAGAGAGCTGGAGGGTGTTGTGGCCCTGTGGAAAGGTATGTGGCCCTATGGATAGGCCCTTTAGCCTTGTGGAAAGGGCTGTGGCCCTGTGGTGAGAGCTGGAAGGAGTTGTGGGCTGTGGAAAAGCCTGTGGTCCTGTGGAGACAGCTGAAGGGGTTGAGGCCCTGTGGAAAGGCCAGTGACCCTGTATAGGGGTCTGTGGCCCCGCAGAGGGGCATGTGGCGATGTAAAGAGAGCTGGAGGGAGTTGTGGCCTGAGGAAAAGGCCATGTGGAGCCGGCTGGAGGGGCCTGTGGAAGGCTCTGGAGTAAGATTTTGGCCTATGAAGTCCTTTGCAGTAAAAAACATGCAACATGATTGCCTGTGGAGAGAGCTAGAGGGGCTTGTGGCACTGTGGAAAGTCCTGTGGCTCAGTAGGAGCCTGTGGTCCTGTGGAGAGAGCTGAAGGGGTTGTGGTCACTCAATTGAGCCCTTTTAACTGATTAAAGGGGGGCGGAGGAGGCTGTGGCCCTGATGAAAGAGCTCAAAGGGGTTGTAGTCTTGTAGAAGGAGCCTGTGGTCCTGTGGAGAGAGCTGGAGGGGGTTATTGCCTTGGGGAAATGCCTATGGCCCTGCGAAAGGGACCTGTGGCCCTTTGAAAAAGGCCTTTGGCCTTGTGGAGGGGGCTGTTGCCTTGTAAAGGGAGCCTCTGTCCTTTTTGAGAGAGACAGAGGGGGTTGTGGCCTTATGGAAAGGCCTATGACACAGTGAAAGGGCCCTGTCGCCTTGTGGAGAGAGGTGAAGGCGGATGTGGCCCTGTGTATATGCCTGTAAACCTGTTGAAGGAGCCTGCGGTTCTGTGGAGAGAGCTTGAGGGGGGTTATGGCCCTATGGAAATGACTATGGCCCTGTGGAATGGACCTATGGCCCTTTGCAAAGGGCCTTTGGCCTTGTGGAGGGGGCCCTTGCCCTGTAGAAGGAGCCTGTGGCCCTCTTGAGAGAGCCAGAGGAGGTTGTGGCACTATTTAAAGGCCAGTGGCCCTGTAGAAAGGCCCCTTGGCCTTGATGAAGGGGCTTGTGCCCTGCAGACGGGCCCCATGACTCTGTGTAGAGAGCTGGAGGGGGTTGTGGCCATGTGGAAAGTGCATTTGGCCCTGTGGAGGGGAGCTATGGCCCTGTAAAGAGAGCCTGTTGTCCTGTGGAATTGGAGGGGATTGTGGCCCTGTGGAAAGGCTTGTGGCCCGGCAGAAGGAGCCAGTGGTCCTGTGGAGAGAGCTGAAGGGGTTGAGGCCCTGTGGAGAGGCCTGTGACCCTGTATAGGGGTCTGTTGCCCCGCAGAGGGGCATGTGGCGATGTAAAGAGAGCTGGATGGAGTTGTGGCCTGTGGAAAAGGCCATGTGGAGCGTGCTGGAGGGGCCTGTGGAAGGCTCTGGAGTAAGATGAAGGCCTATGAAGTCCTTTGCAGTAAACATCTAAATTTTCAAGCTTCGTGTCCGATTTGCAACAGGGTTGACTCCAATGTTGCCGAACTGCAACAAAAATTGACTCTTGTTGCAAAAGTGCAACATGATTGCCTGTGGAGAGAGCTGGATGGTGCTTGTGGCACTGTGGAAAGACCTGTGGCCCGGTAGTAGCCTGTGGTCCTGTGGAGAGAGCTGAAGGTGTTGTGGCCCTGTGGAAAGGCCTGTGACCCTGTATAGGGGTCCGTTGCCCTGTGGAGAGAGCTGGAGGGGCTTGTGCCCTATGGAAATGACTATGGCCATGTAGAAAGGCCCTTTGGCCTTGAAGAGGGGGCTTGTGTCCTGCAGACGGGCCCTGTGTCTCTGTGGAGAGAGCTAAAGGGGGCTGTGGCCGTGCAGAAAGTGCATTTGGCCCTGTGGAGGGGAGTTATGGCTCTGTAAAGAGAGCTTGTTGTCCTGTGGAGAAGAGTTGGAGGGGATTGTGGCCCTGTGGAAATGCTTGTGGCCCGGCAGAAGGAGCCAGTGGTCCTGTGGAGAGAGCTGAAGGGGTTGAGGCCCTGTGGAAAGGCCTGTGACCCTGTATAGGGGTCTGTGGTCCCGCAGAGGGTGCATGTGGCGATGTAAAGAGAGCTGGAGGGAGTTGTGGCCTGAGGAAAATGCCATGTGGAGTGGGCTGGAAAGGCGTGTGGAAGGCTCTGGAGTAAGATTTGGGCCTATGAAGTCCTTTGCAGTAAACAACATGCCACATGATTGCCTGTGGAGAGAGCTGGAGGGGCTTGTGGCACGGTGGAAAGGCCTGTGGCCCAGTAGGAGCCTGTGGTCCTGTGGAGAGAGCTGAAAGTGTTGTGGCCCTGTGGAAAGGCCTGTGACCCTGTATAGGGGTCCGTTGCCCTGTGGAGAGAGCTGGAGGGGCTTGTGCCCTATGGAAATGACTATGGCCATGTAGAAAGGCCTTTTGGCCTTGAAGAGGGGGCTTGTGCCCTGCAGACGGGCCTTGTGTCTCTGTGGAGAGAGCTAAAGGGGGCTGTGGCCATGCAGAAAGTGCATTTGGCCCTGTGGAGGGGAGCTATGGCCCGGTAAAGAGAGCTTGTTGTCGTGTGGAGAAGAGTTGGAGGGGATTGTGGCCCTGGGGAAAGGCCTGTGACCCTGTATAGGGGTCCGTTGCCCTGTGGAGAGAGCTGGAGGGGCTCGTGCCCTATGGAAATGACTATGGCCATGTAGAAAGGCCTTTTGGCCTTGAAGAGGGGGCTTGTGCCCTGCAGACGGGCCTTGTGACTCTGTGGAGAGAGCTGTTGGGAGTTGTGGCCGTGTGGAAAGTGCATTTGGCCCTGTGGAGGTGAGCTATGGCCCTGTAAAGAGAGCTTCTTGTCCTGTGGAGAGAGCTGGAGGGTGTTGTGGCCCTGTGGAAATGTCTGTGGCCCTATGGATAGGCCCTTTAGCCTTGTGGAAGGGGCTGTGGCCCTCTGGTGAGAGCTGGAAGGAGTTGTGGGCTGTGGAAAAGTCTGTGGTCCTGTGGAGAGAGCTGAAGGGGTTGAGTTCCTGTGGAAAGGCCTGTGACCCTGTATAGGGGTCTGTGGCCCCGCAGAGGGGCATGTGGCGATGTAAAGAGAGCTGGAGGGAGTTGTGGCCTGCTGAAAAGGCCATGTGGAGTGGGCTGGAGGGGCCTGTGGAAGGGTCTGAAGTAAGATTTGGGCCTATGAAGTCCTTTTGCGGTAAACAACATGAAACATGATTGCCAGTGGAGAGAGCTGGAGGGACTTGTAGCACTGTGGAAAGGCCTGTGGCCGGGCTGGAGCCTGTGGTCCTGTGGAAGAGCTGAAGGTGTTGTGGCCCTGTGGAAAGGCCTGTGACCCTGTATAGCGGTCCGTTGCCCTGTGGAGAGAGCTGGAGGGGCTCGTGCCCTATGGAAATGACTATGGCCATGTAGAAAGGCCTTTTGGCCTTGAAGAGGGGGCTTGTGCCCTGCAGACGGGCCTTGTGTCTCTGTGGAGAGAGCTAAAGGGGGCTGTGGCCGTGCAGAAAGTGCATTTGGCCCTGTGGAGGGGAGCTATGGCCCGGTAAAGAGAGCTTGTTGTCCTGTGGAGAAGAGTTGGAGGGGATTGTGGCCCTGTGGAATGGCCTGTGACCCTGTATAGGGGTCTGTGGCCCCGCAGAGGGGCATGTGGCGATGTAAAGAGAGCTGGAGGGAGTTGTGGCCTGCGGAAAAGGCCATGTGGAGCGGGCTGGAGGGGCCTGTGGAAGGGTCTAAAGTAAGATTTGGGCCTATGAAGTCCTTTTGCGGTAAACAACATGCAACATAATTGCCTGTGGAGAGAGCTGGAGGGACTCGTAGCACTGTGGAAAGGCCTGTGGCCGGGTAGGAGCCTGTGGTCCTGTGGAGAGAGCTGAATGTGTTGTGGCCCTGTGGAACGGATTTTTAAGCGCAGCAGAAACGCTGCGTAAAAATCTACAGCATGGGCATTAACATTGCGGAATGCCACTGAGTACCATGGGGTGCAGATTATCAAGTGTTTCACAAGCGTTTCCGCTGCGTAAATTACGCAACATATACGCTTGTAAATCGCTACGTGGGCACGCAGCCTGAGGCTGTGTTCACACACCACCCGGTCCGGAGGAGAAGTGATGTCACAGAGGTGGAAGAAGAATCCTGTTCCTCCTCCCCTTTGTGACATGTCTGCCAGCCCCCATTTCATTTTGTAATGTATTACTATACAGTACGAAATCAAAATTAAATAAATACAGATGTATTAAAAATAATAAAGAATTAATACTTACCCTTTCAGACGCCTTTTCGGTCTATCCGGTGCAGAGCCAAAGCCACGTCCTGAGCGACAGGACCTTCCATGATGTCACATGAAGGTCCTGTCGGTTGGTATTTGGCCTTGGTTCTGCACCGGATAGCCCTAAAAGGCATCGGAAAGGGTAAGTATTAATTCTATTGTGATGTCATAATACCCCACAACTACTAGTATAGGCAAAAAAGTGACACATTTATTCCATTTTATTTATTGAAAGAAATTAGGCTTAAACCAAAAATGACATGATGGCGGATTGCCTGTAAAGATGCCTTCTTTTTAATGTATTGATCTTCATGGAATAAAGTAAAATTCATCATATGGAAACCGGTGCCAGCATTCCTTTTTTCATGTTTGGCTTCCAGGCGGTGGCCTACCGCCACTGAGCACCTGACCGGATCCACTGATTGGAAGGAGGGGGGAGCTTTCTATTTCCCAATTTTCTCATTTGGCTCCAAAAATAACATGTCAATCAAGAAAACTGGTATAAAGGAGCATGGCATAGGTGACATTTCTTTGCCAGCATTCAACCTGTGTAAAGAAAAAAAAGAATATTAAACAGTGCAGTATACTATATCAGGTTCCTTTACTCGAGCTGACCAATGGTCAATAGGTCACTCAAATGAGTCCTTTTAACTGATTAAAGAGGGGTGGAGGGGGCTGTGGCCCTGATGAAAGAGCTGAAATGGGTTGTAGCCTCGTAGAAGGAGCCTGTGGTCCTGTGGAGAGAGCTGGAGGGGGCTATTGCCTTGGGGAAATGCCTATGGCCCTGTGGAAGGGACCTGTGGCCCTTTGAAAAAGGACTTTGGCCTTGTGGAGGGGGCTGTTTCCTTGTAAAGGGAGCCTCTGTCCTTTTTGAGAGAGAGAGAGGGGGTTGTGGCCTTATGGAAAGGCTTATTGCATAGTGAAAGGGCCCTGTTGCCCTGTGGAGAGAGGTAAAGGTGGTTGTGGCCCTGTGTAAATGCCTGTACACCTGTAGAAGGAGCCTGTGGCCCTGTTGAGAGTACCAGAGGGGGTTGTGGCCCTATTTAAAGGCCAGTAGCCCTGTAGAAAGGCCCCTTGGCCTTGATGAAGGGGCTTGTGCCCTGCAGACGAGCCCCGTGACTCTGTGGAGAGAGCTGGAGGGGATATTGGCCGTGTGGAAAGTGCATTTGGCCCTGTGGAGGGGAGCTATAGCCCTGTAAAGAGAGCTAGTTGTCCTGTGTAGAGAGTTGGAGGGGATTGTGGCCCTGTGGAAATGCTTGTGGCCCGGCAGAAGGAGCCAGTGGTCCTGTGGAGAGAGCTGAAGGGGTTGAGGCCCTGTGGAAAGGCCTGTAACCCTGTATAGGGGTCTGTGGCCCCGCAGAGGGTGCATGTGGCGATGTAAAGAGAGCGGGAGGGAGTTGTGGCCTGAGGAAAAGGCCATGTGGAGTGGGCTGGAAAGGCCTGTGGAAGGCTCTGGAGTAAGATTTGGGCCTATGAAGTCCTTTGCAGTAAACAACATGCAACATGATTGCCTGTGGAGAGAGCTGGAGGGGCTTGTGGCACTGTGGAAAGGCCTGTGACCCTGTATAGGGGTCCGTTGCCCTGTGGAGAGAGCTGGAGGGGCTTGTGCCCTATGGAAATGACTATGGCCATGTAGAAAGGCCTTTTGGCCTTGAAGAGGGGGCTTGTGCCCTGCAGACGGGCCTTGTGTCTCTGTGGAGAGAGCTAAAGGGGGCTGTGGCCATGCAGAAAGTGCATTTGGCCCTGTGGAGGGGAGCTATGGCCCGGTAAAGAGAGCTTGTTGTCGTGTGGAGAAGAGTTGGAGGGGATTGTGGCCCTGGGGAAAGGCCTGTGACCCTGTATAGGGGTCCGTTGCCCTGTGGAGAGAGCTGGAGGGGCTTGTGCCCTATGGAAATGACTATGGCCATGTAGAAAGGCCTTTTGGCCTTGAAGAGGGGGCTTGTGCCCTGCAGACGGGCCTTGTGACTCTGTGGAGAGAGCTGTTGGGAGTTGTGGCCGTGTGGAAAGTGCATTTGGCCCTGTGGAGGTGAGCTATGGCCCTGTAAAGAGAGCTTCTTGTCCTGTGGAGAGAGCTGGAGGGTGTTGTGGCCCTATGGATAGGCCCTTTAGCCTTGTGGAAGGGGCTGTGGCCCTCTGGTGAGAGCTGGAAGGAGTTGTGGGCTGTGGAAAAGTCTGTGGTCCTGTGGAGAGAGCTGAAGGGGTTGAGGTCCTGTGGAAAGGCCTGTGACCCTGTATAGGGGTCTGTGGCCCCGCAGAGGGGCATGTGGCGATGTAAAGAGAGCTGGAGGGAGTTGTGGCCTGCGGAAAAGGCCATGTGGAGCGGGCTGGAGGGGCCTGTGGAAGGGTCTGAAGTAAGATTTGGGCCTATGAAGTCCTTTTGCGGTAAACAACATGAAACATGATTGCCTGTGGAGAGAGCTGGAGGGACTTGTAGCACTGTGGAAAGGCCTGTGGCCGTGCTGGAGCCTGTGGTCATGTGGAAGAGCTGAAGGTGTTGTGGCCCTGTGGAAAGGCCTGTGACCCTGTATAGCGGTCCGTTGCCCTGTGGAGAGAGCTGGAGGGGCTCGTGCCCTATGGAAATGACTATGGCCATGTAGAAAGGCCTTTTGGCCTTGAAGAGGGGGCTTGTGCCCTGCAGACGGGCCTTGTGTCTCTGTGGAGAGAGCTAAAGGGGGCTGTGGCCGTGCAGAAAGTGCATTTGGCCCTGTGGAGGGGAGCTATGGCCCTGTAAAGAGAGCTTGTTGTCCTGTGGAGAAGAGTTGGAGGGGATTGTGGCCCTGTGGAAAGGCTTGTAGCCCGGCAGAAGGAGGCAGTGGTCCTGTGGAGAGAGCTGAAGGGGTTGAGGCCCTGTGGAAAGGCATGTGACCCTGTATAGGGGTCTGTGGCCCCGCAGAGGGGCATGTGGCGATGTAAAGAGAGCTGGAGGGAGTTGTGGCCTGAGGAAAAGGCCATGTGGAGCGGGCTGGAGGGGCCTGTGGAAGGCTCTGGAGTAAGGTTTGGGCCTATGAAGTCCTCTGCAGTAAACAACATGCAACATGATTGCCTGTGGAGAGAGCTGAAGCTGTTGTGGCCCTGTGGAAAGGACTGTGACCCTGTACAGGGGTCCGTTGCCCTGTGGAGAGAGCTGGAGGTGCTCGTGCCCTATGGGAATGACTATGGCCATGTAGAAAGGCCTTTTGGCCTTGAAGAGGGGCTTGTGCCCTGCAGACGGGCCCTGTGACTCTGTGGAGAGGGCTGTTGGGAGTTGTGGCCGTGTGGAAAGTGCATTTGGCCCTGTGGAGGTGAGCTATGGCCCTGTAAAGAGAGCTTCTTGTCCTGTGGAGAGAGCTGGAGCGTGTTGTGGCCCTGTGGAAAGGTCTGTGGCCCTATGGATAGGCCCTTTAGCCTTGTGGAAGGGGCTGTGGCCCTGTGGTGAGAGCTGGAAGGAGTTGTGGGCTGTGGAAAAGCCTGTGGTCCTGTGGAGAGAGCTGAAGGGGTTGAGGCCCTGTGGAAAGGCCAGTGACCCTGTATAGGGGTCTGTGGCCCCGCAGAGGGGCATGTGGCGATGTAAAGAGAGCTGGAGGGAGTTGTGGCCTGAGGAAAAGGCCATGTGGAGCCGGCTGGAGGGGCCTGTGGAAGGCTCTGGAGTAAGATTTTGGCCTATGAAGTCCTTTGCAGTAAAAAACATGCAACATGATTGCCTGTGGAGAGAGCTAGAGGGGCTTGTGGCACTGTGGAAAGTCCTGTGGCTCAGTAGGAGCCTGTCGTCCTGTGGAGAGAGCTGAAGGTGTTGTGGTCACTCAATTGAGCCCTTTTAACTGATTAAAGGGGGGCGGAGGAGGCTGTGGCCCTGATGAAAGAGCTCAAAGGGGTTGTAGTCTTGTAGAAGGAGCCTGTGGTCCTGTGGAGAGAGCTGGAGGGGGTTATTGCCTTGGGGAAATGCCTATGGCCCTGCGAAAGGGACCTGTGGCCCTTTGAAAAAGGCCTTTGGCCTTGTGGAGGGGGCTGTTGCCTTGTAAAGGGAGCCTCTGTCCTTTTTGAGAGAGACAGAGGGGGTTGTGGCCTTATGGAAAGGCCTATGACACAGTGAAAGGGCCCTGTCGCCTTGTGGAGAGAGGTGAAGGCGGATGTGGCCCTGTGTATATGCCTGTAAACCTGTAGAAGGAGCCTGCGGTTCTGTGGAGAGAGCTTGAGGGGGGTTATGGCCCTATGGAAATGACTATGGCCCTGTGGAATGGACCTATGGCCCTTTGCAAAGGGCCTTTGGCCTTGTGGAGGGGGCCCTTGCCCTGTAGAAGGAGCCTGTGGCCCTCTTGAGAGAGCCAGAGGAGGTTGTGGCACTATTTAAAGGCCAGTGGCCCTGTAGAAAGGCCCCTTGGCCTTGATGAAGGGTCTTGTGCCCTGCAGACGGGCCCCATGACTCTGTGTAGAGAGCTGGAGGGGGTTGTGGCCATGTGGAAAGTGCATTTGGCCCTGTGGAGGGGAGCTATGGCCCTGTAAAGAGAGCCTGTTGTCCTGTGGAATTGGAGGGGATTGTGGCCCTGTGGAAAGGCTTGTGGCCCGGCAGAAGGAGCCAGTGGTCCTGTGGAGAGAACTGAAGGGGTTGAGGCCCTGTGGAGAGGCCTGTGACCCTGTATAGGGGTCTGTTGCCCCGCAGAGGGGCATGTGGCGATGTAAAGAGAGCTGGATGGAGTTGTGGCCTGTGGAAAAGGCCATGTAGAGCGTGCTGGAGGGGCCTGTGGAAGGCTCTGGAGTAAGATGAAGGCCTATGAAGTCCTTTGCAGTAAACATCTAAATTTTCAAGCTTCGTGTCCGATTTGCAACAGGGTTGACTCCAATGTTGCCGAACTGCAACAAAAATTGACTCTTGTTGCAAAAGTGCAACATGATTGCCTGTGGAGAGAGCTGGATGGTGCTTGTGGCACTGTGGAAAGACCTGTGGCCCGGTAGTAGCCTGTGGTCCTGTGGAGAGAGCTGAAGGTGTTGTGGCCCTGTGGAAAGGCCTGTGACCCTGTATAGGGGTCCGTTGCCCTGTGGAGAGAGCTGGAGGGGCTTGTGCCCTATGGAAATGACTATGGCCATGTAGAAAGGCCCTTTGGCCTTGAAGAGGGGGCTTGTGTCCTGCAGACGGGCCCTGTGTCTCTGTGGAGAGAGCTAAAGGGGGCTGTGGCCGTGCAGAAAGTGCATTTGGCCCTGTGGAGGGGAGTTATGGCTCTGTAAAGAGAGCTTGTTGTCCTGTGGAGAAGAGTTGGAGGGGATTGTGGCCCTGTGGAAATGCTTGTGGCCCGGCAGAAGGAGCCAGTGGTCCTGTGGAGAGAGCTGAAGGGGTTGAGGCCCTGTGGAAAGGCCTGTGACCCTGTATAGGGGTCTGTGGCCCCGCAGAGGGTGCATGTGGCGATGTAAAGAGAGCTGGAGGGAGTTGTGGCCTGAGGAAAAGGCCATGTGGAGTGGGCTGGAAAGGCCTGTGGAAGGCTCTGGAGTAAGATTTGGGCCTATGAAGTCCTTTGCAGTAAACAACATGCAACATGATTGCCTGTGGAGAGAGCTGGAGGGGCTTGTGGCACCGTGGAAAGGCCTGTGGCCCAGTAGGAGCCTGTGGTCCTGTGGAGAGAGCTGAAAGTGTTGTGGCCCTGTGGAAAGGCCTGTGACCCTGTATAGGGGTCCGTTGCCCTGTGGAGAGAGCTGGAGGGGCTTGTGCCCTATGGAAATGACTATGGCCATGTAGAAAGGCCTTTTGGCCTTGAAGAGGGGGCTTGTGCCCTGCAGACGGGCCTTGTGTCTCTGTGGAGAGAGCTAAAGGGGGCTGTGGCCATGCAGAAAGTGCATTTGGCCCTGTGGAGGGGAGCTATGGCCCGGTAAAGAGAGCTTGTTGTCGTGTGGAGAAGAGTTGGAGGGGATTGTGGCCCTGGGGAAAGGCCTGTGACCCTGTATAGGGGTCCGTTGCCCTGTGGAGAGAGCTGGAGGGGCTCGTGCCCTATGGAAATGACTATGGCCATGTAGAAAGGCCTTTTGGCCTTGAAGAGGGGGCTTGTGCCCTGCAGACGGGCCTTGTGACTCTGTGGAGAGAGCTGTTGGGAGTTGTGGCCGTGTGGAAAGTGCATTTGGCCCTGTGGAGGTGAGCTATGGCCCTGTAAAGAGAGCTTCTTTTCCTGTGGAGAGAGCTGGAGGGTGTTGTGGCCCTGTGGAAATGTCTGTGGCCCTATGGATAGGCCCTTTAGCCTTGTGGAAGGGGCTGTGGCCCTCTGGTGATAGCTGGAAGGAGTTGTGGGCTGTGGAAAAGTCTGTGGTCCTGTGGAGAGAGCTGAAGGGATTGAGTTCCTGTGGAAAGGCCTGTGACCCTGTATAGGGATCTGTGGCCCCGCAGAGGGGCATGTGGCGATGTAAAGAGAGCTGGAGGGAGTTGTGGCCTGCGGAAAAGGCCATGTGGAGCGTGCTGGAGGGGCCTGTGGAAGGCTCTGGAGTAAGATGGGGGCCTATGAAGTCCTTTGCAGTAAACATCTAAATTTTCAAGCTTCGTGTCCGATTTGCAACAGGGTTGACTCCAATGTTGCCGAACTGCAACAAAAATTGACTCTTGTTGCAAAAGTGCAACATGATTGCCTGTGGAGAGAGCTGGATGGTGCTTGTGGCACTGTGGAAAGACCTGTGGCCCGGTAGTAGCCTGTGGTCCTGTGGAGAGAGCTGAAGGTGTTGTGGCCCTGTGGAAAGGCCTGTGACCCTGTATAGGGGTCCGTTGCCCTGTGGAGAGAGCTGGAGGGGCTTGTGCCCTATGGAAATGACTATGGCCATGTAGAAAGGCCCTTTGGCCTTGAAGAGGGGGCTTGTGTCCTGCAGATGGGCCCTGTGTCTCTGTAGAGAGAGCTAAAGGGGGCTGTGGCCGTGCAGAAAGTGCATTTGGCCCTGTGGAGGGGAGCTATGGCCCTGTAAAGAGAGCTTGTTGTCCTGTGGAGAAGAGTTCGAGGGGATTGTGGCCCTGTGGAAATGCTTGTGGCCCGGCAGAAGGAGCCAGTGGTCCTGTGGAGAGAGCTGAAGGGGTTGAGGCCCTGTGGAAAGGCCTGTGACCCTGTATAGGGGTCTGTGGCCCCGCAGAGGGGCATGTGGCGATGTAAAGAATGCTGGAGGGAGTTGTGGCCTGCGGAAAAGGCCATGTGGAGCGGGCTGGAGGGGCCTGTGGAAGGGTCTGAAGTAAGATTTGGGCCTATGAAGTCCTTTTTTCGGTAAACAACATGCAACATGATTGCCTGTGGAGAGAGCTAGAGGGACTTGTAGCACTGTGTAAAAGCCTGTGGCCGGGTAGGAGCCTGTGGTCCTGTGGAGAGAGCTGAAGGTGTTGTGGCCCTGTGGAAAGGCCTGTGACCCTGTATAGCGGTCCGTTGCCCTGTGGAGAGAGCTGGAGGGGCTCGTGCCCTATGGAAATGACTATGGCCATGCAGAAAGGCCTTTTGGCTTTGAAGAGGGGGCTTGTGCCCTGCAGACGGGCCCTGTGACTCTGTGGAGAGAGCTGTTGGGAGTTGTGGCCGTGTGGAAAGTGCATTTGGCCCTGTGGAGGTGAGCTATGGCCCTGTAAAGAGAGCTTCTTGTCCTGTGGAGAGAGCTGGAGGGTGTTGTGGCCATGTGGAAAGGTCTGTGGCCCTATGGATAGGCCCTTTGGCCTTGTGGAAGGGGCTGTGGCCCTGTGGTGAGAGGTGGAAGGAGTTGTGGGCTGTGGAAAAGCCTGTGGTCCTGTGGAGACAGCTGAAGGGGTTGAGGCCCTGTGGAAAGGCCTGTGACCCTGTATAGGGGTCTGTGGCCCCGCAGAGGGGCATGTAGAGATGTAAAGAGAGCTAGAGGGAGTTGTGGCCTGAGGAAAAGGCCATGTGGAGCGGGCTGGAAAGGCCTGTGGAAGGCTCTGGAGTAAGATTTGGGCCTATGAAGTCCTTTGCAGTAAACAATATGCAACATGATTGCCTGTGGAGAGAGCTGGAGGGGCTTGTGGCACTGTAGAAAGGCCTGTGGCCCAGTAGGAGCCTGTGGTCCTGTGGAGAGAGCTGAAGGTGTTGTGGCCCTGTGGAAAGGCCTGTGACCCTGTATAGGGGTCCGTTGCCCTGTGGAGAGAGCTGGAGGGGCTCGTGCCCTATGGAAATGACTATGGCCATGTAGAAAGGCCTTTTGGCCTTGAAGAGGGGGCTTGTGCCCTGCAGACGGGCCTTGTGTCTCTGTGGAGAGAGCTAAAGGGGGCTGTGTCCATGCAGAAAGTGCATGTGGAGGGGAGCTATGGCCCGGTAAAGAGAGCTTGTTGTCCTGCGGAGAAGAGTTGGAGGGGATTGTGGCCCTGTGGAAAGGCTTGTAGCCCGGCAGAAGGAGGCAGCGGTCCTGTGGAGAGAGCTGAAGGGGTTGAGGCCCTGTGGAAAGGCATGTGACGCTGTATAGAGGTCTGTGGCCCCGCAGAGGGGCATGTGGCGATGTAAAGAGAGCTGGAGGGAGTTGTGGCCTGAGGAAAAGGCCATGTGGAGTGGGCTGGAGGGGCCTGTGGAAGGCTCTGGAGTAAGATTTGGGCCTATGAAGTCCTCTGCAGTAAACAACATGCAACATGATTGCCTGTGGAGAGAGCTGAAGGTTTTGTGGCCCTGTGGAAAGGCCTGTGACCCTGTACAGGGGTCCGTTGCCCTGTGGAGAGAGCTGGAGGTGCTTGTGCCCTATGGGAATGACTATGGCCATGTAGAAAGGCCTTTTGGCTTTGAAGAGGGGGCTTGTGCCCTGCAGACGGGCCCTGTGACACTGTGGAGAGGGCTGTTGGGAGTTGTGGCCGTGTGGAAAGTGCATTTGGCCCTGTGGAGGTGAGCTATGGCCCTGTAAAGAGAGCTTCTTGTCCTGTGGAGAGAGCTGGAGGGTGTTGTGGCCCTGTGGAAAGGTCTGTGGCCCTATGAATAGGCCCTTTAGCCTTGTGGAAGGGGCTGTGGCCCTGTGGTGAGAGGTGGAAGGAGTTGTGGGCTGTGGAAAAGCCTGTGGTCCTGTGGAGACAGCTGAAGGGGTTGAGGCCCTGTGGAAAGGCCTGTGACCCTGTATAGGGGTCTGTGGCCCCGCAGAGGGGCATTTGGCGATGTAAAGAGAGCTGGAGGGAGTTGTGGCCTGAGGAAAAGGCCATGTGGAGCGGGCTGGAGAGGCCTGTGGAAGGCTCTGGAGTAAGATTTGGGCCTATGAAGTCCTTTGCAGTAAACAACATGCAACATGATTGCCTGTGGAGAGAACTGGAGGGGCTTGTGGCACTGTGGAAAGGCCTGTGGCCCAGTAGGAGCCTGTGGTCCTGTGGAGAGAGCTGAAGGTGTTGTGGCCCTGTGGAAAGGCCTGTGACCCTGTATAGAGGTCCGTTGCCCTGTGGAGAGAGCTGGAGGGGCTTGTGCCCTATGGAAATGACTATGGCCCTGTAGAAAGGCCTTTTGGCCTTGAAGAGGGGGCTTGTGCCCTGCAGACGGGCCTTGTGTCTCTGTGGAGAGAGCTAAAGGGGGCTGTGGCCATGCAGAAAGTGCATTTGGCCCTGTGGAGGGGAGCCATGGCCCGGTAAAGAGAGCTTGTTGTCCTGTGGAGAAGAGTTGGAGGGGATTGTGGCCCTGTGGAAAGACCTGTGACCCTGTATAGGGGTCCGTTGCCCTGTGGAGAGAGCTGGAGGGGCTCGTGCCCTATGGAAATGACTATGGCCATGTAGAAAGGCCTTTTGGCCTTGAAGAGGGGGCTTGTGCCCTGCAGACGGGCCCTGTGACTCTGTGGAGAGAGCTGTTGGGAGTTGTGGCCGTGTGGAAAGTGCTTTTGGCCCTGTGGAGGTGAGCTATGGCCCTGTAAAGAGAGCTTCTTGTCCTGTGGAGAGAGCTGGAGGGTGTTGTGGCCCTGTGGAAAGGTCTGTGGCCCTATGGATACGCCCTTTAGCCCTGTGGAAGGGGCTGTGGCCCTGTGGTGAGAGCTTGAAGGAGTTGTGGGCTGTGGAAAAGCCTGTGGTCCTGTGGAGACAGCTGAAGGGGTTGAGGCCCTGTGGAAAGGCCTGTGACCCTGTATAGGTGTCTGTGGCCCCGCTGAGGAGCATGTGGCGATGTAAAGAGAGCTGGAGGGAGTTGTGTCCTGACGAAAAGGCCATGTGGAGCGGGCTGGAGGGGCCTTTCGAAGGCTCTGGAGTAAGATTTGGGCCTATGAAGTCCTTTGCAGTAAACAACATGCAACATGATTGCCTGTGGAGAGAGCTGGAGGGGCTTGTGGCACTGTGGAAAGGCCTGTGGCCCAGTAGGAGCCTGTGGTCATGTGGAGAGAGCTGAAGGTCTTGTGGCCCTGTGGAAAGGCCTGTGACCCTGTATAGGGGTCCGTTGCCCTGTGGAGAGAGCTGGAGGGGCTCGTGCCCTATGGAAATGACTATGGCCATGTAGAAAGGCCTTTTGGCCTTGAAGAGGGGGCTTGTGCTCTGCAGACGGGCCTTGTGTCTCTGTGGAGAGAGCTAAATGGGGCTGTGTCTATGCAGAAAGTGCATTTGGCCCTGTGGAGGGGAGCTATGGCCCTGTAATGAGAGCTTGTTGTCCTGTGGAGAAGAGTTGGAGGGGATTGTGGCCCTGTGGAAATGCTTGTGGCCCGGCAGAAGGAGCCTATGGTACTGTGGAGAGAGTTGAAGGGGTTGTTTGCCCGCAGAGGGGCATGTAGTGATGTAAAGAGAGCTGGAGGGAGTTTTGCTCTGCTAAAAAAGGCCATGTGGAGTGGGCTGGAGGGGCCTGTGGAAGGCTCTGGAGTAAGATTGGGGCCTATGAAGTCTTTTGCAGTAAACAACATGCAACATGATTGCCTGTGGAAAGAGCTGGAGGGGCTTGTGGCACTGTGTAAAGGCCTGTGGCCCGGTAGGAGCCTGTGGTCCTGTGGAGAGAGCTGAAGGGGCTTGTGGCCCTGTGGAAAGGCCTGTGACCCTGTATAGTGGTCTGTTGCCCTGTGGAGAGAGCTGGAGGGGCTTGTGGCCCTGAGGAAAGGGCCTATGGCCCTGTGGAGAGAGCTGAAGGTGGGTGCGGCCCTGTGGAAAGGCCTGTGACCCTGAAGAGGGATCTGTGGCCCTTCAAATGGGCCTGTTGCCCTGTGGAGAGAGCTGGAGTGGGTTATGGCCCTGTGGAAATGCCTATGGCACTGCGGAAAGGGACCTCTGGCCCTTTGCAAAGGGTCATTGGCCTTGTGGAGTGGGCTATTGCCCTGTTGACGGGCCTGTGGCCCTGTGTGATTGTTGATAGCCTGACAAATCATCCAATAAAAACTTGCATATTTTTCAAGGATCCTGTAGCTTAAAGATGTTTCCTGACAATTCACTTTAATGTTCAGGAAGCATCCTACAGGAACAAGATTCTTAAAAAATACACAAGTGTTAAACACTGTGTAGCTTTGTGGTTACTTACCAATTAATCTTCTCTGCTGCAACTTGAGTAGTGCTTCTTACCTTTGACCTACAGGAAGAGGTGTGCATGAGAGAGAGTCATTGAGAGGCACATAGAGGCAAAGAGGGGAGCAAAGGGGCAAAGGTAGGCACATAGAGGGATGCAAAAGGTAAATAGAAGCACAGGGAGGGACAGAGAGGCACAGAGACCGATAGAGAGCCACAGATGGGCAAAGACAGAGATTGAGAGGCTCGTGAAGGCACAGAGACAAAAAAAGGCACTTTGGATGGAAAGAAAGCACCAGAGAGAGAGCATGCGAGAGAGTGGTGCAATGGGGAGAGATCAAAAGTGAGCGCCAGTGATGCACTGGAGACTGAGAGAGCACAAAAGAGAGCACTGCACTATAAAGACAGAGGAGTGCCAGAGAGCGGTGCAGTAGGGAGAAAGAGAACACATCAGAGAGTGGTGCACTGGAAAGAGAGTGAAAGAGCACCAGAGAGCATTGCACTGGAGAGAGAGAAAGAGAGAGAGACAGAAAGCAGTGTGCCAGTGTAAAAGGGCACCAGAGAGTGATGCACTGACTGGACAAATGGTCATTTTTATAGGCAGTTCTACATGTCGGGTTGCTGGACAGCTGGGGGTCATGCTTACCGTTGTTAGGGATGGTAATATATTCTGCTTCCCTAGGCCTGATTTCCAGGGACTGCACTGCTCTGACTGGCAGGAGCACTTTTATGGCTACCTGACCTTTAAATTATTATGGATTCTAGTAATACTGACAAAGCATTAGACTAAACGGCTCAGAAACCTGACGGTAGTAAATGATTGTGCCATTTGAACAGTTGTCAGAATTGTTTCATCATAGCCATAGGACTTCCACTTTATATTTATCTTTAAAATAGTTATTAAAAGGACTCTGTCACCAGGTTTTTGACATCCCATCGGACAGCAGCATAATGTAGAGATAGAAATCCTGATCCAGCAATGTTTCACTTACTGAGCTCCTTGCTGTCATTTTGATAAAATTACTGTTTTCTCTGTTGCAGATTTGGCAGCTCCCAAGTATGACTGGACTACTGGAGTAGTGCTCTAATGATAATCTCCAGATGATTTAACAGTGTTTTAATGCAAACTACACTGAGCAGCCTAGTAAGTGATATATCACTGGAATAAAGATGTCTGTGTCCACATTATGGTGCGCTCAGATGAGATGGCTAAAACCTGGTGACAGAATCCCTTTAACACTAATACAAACAGTACAAATGTTTATAATAAAGAAAATCTTCTCCCATTGCTTCGAGAGCCCCGTTCACCTGGAATTGTAGAACAACCTAGAATAGAAAAGAAACAAATAAAACATGAATTCAGAAACTTTAATAAGACCGGAACTTTAGTCTCCGAAACGCCTCATTCTTTCTTGGGAGCTGATCACTGCCGTCTTCTTAATCTCTTTAAAGGAAAGAAGGGGAATACATATGTTAAAACCGAAATGTTTATTGTTCAAGGACAATGTGAATGAGTATATTGACCAATTACCCTGGGTGTTTCCTTTTCCTCAACTGCATCCCTGTCTTCATGGACCTTGTTGTGACCCTAGGTTCGATTGGTGCTCTCCGCCTGATATAAATAATAACATTACATTTTCTGGGCACTTAGAGTGGTATAAGGATATCTTCTATCAATCCTAAAAGTTTAGGCATCGAGGTTTGTTCTGCGATGGAGATATCATCAATAAACGCCTGTAATATACCCTTCCGCATACTGTCTACAAGTGGCCGCTACTGAGAGCACTTTGCCTGGGTATAGGTGCTGAGGATGCTCAGAAGAACAAGTCATTGTCCATAACATCACAAGCTATGTACAGTTTGCCAACTCCTACTAGCTTGCTTGATTTAATAATATACCCACCTTTGAGTCTTAGTATTTAAATTTGACACACCGAGGTCCTCTGTTTCACCCTGGGCACTGTAGTCTTCAGCTTGCTGGACCATTTGCTCCTCTTCTCCATTGCTCTCTTCTGCTTCTCTTTAGGGGAGATAGAAAACAGAATATTACATTTTATCAACAATTTGGTGAAATAGATCATAACTGCTTTGCAATAAATTACCTTGAGCTGCTGGGTTGAGGTTGATTTTCCGATGATTTCCCTGCTGCCAAGACCAGTGTGTATGCTTGGCAGAGGTCTCCTAATGTTTTTTCTCTGTAATTCCTCTCTGCTGTCATGTTGGAATGACTGAGATATTTGGAGAAAAGATACCTCTGTGTCTCTGTTAAATGTGACACGGTCCATGTTTCACAAGTTTTTCTTGCCACCTGACTAGAGATGGATTTAAGTTTGTACCTAGATAGCAATAGAGTAGATCATAAATACATGGCACAACATCTAATATGTAGGATTTTTAACTTTTAAGACTTACTTCTTCTGGTAGCGATGAAGGTCGGTGGATACATTATATATCTGTCTTCCTGTAGTCGATAAGAAGAATTTATCTGGACTGTCTTTTTTGGCCAGCACCCGTCTCACTTTTTTAAAGTAGATGTTAAACCACTGTAAATAAACAAAACAAAAAACAGTAAACCACTTAATAAAAATTGAGTTGGGCCCTTCAATATTAAGATAAGAAAATTTGAAATAGACTAAATTAATTACTGGAGTCAATGACCGCACCAACGTGAGGGAGGGATGTGCCTAACCAGGAGAGCGAAACCTACAGACTAAAAGGGCAGTATCTCTCCTCCGCCTCAGTTGGATTTCAGAGCATGATAGGAACCACACAATCTAAATATATAGAAAAGTCACCTCACACCAAACATATGTCAGACTATAAACTGCCCACCATTCATTTAAAGTGCAGAACATCTGTGATAAGGGAGAGCATATCTGTTCCTACTGATAATGCATTCTGGATGCTGCTGCAACAAGCATTATTGTTAAGAAAATGCACTATTCTGGACACCGATACTATGGTTTAGCATCCTGGATACTGCAGGGAAATAAGGGAAAGACTCCCAACACACCTGCATGAGGATGTAGCACCAAGTTGTCCTGTAAAATCTGGTTAAAGGGAGGATCTACTAAAAGGGACAGAATGCCACTAATCCTACGGGTTGAAGTCATGACAACTAACAGATCCCTCTCTAATGTGGGTGCCATCGTAGTGACAGAAACATCTTACCTTTTCTTCTTCTTCAGTAAGCACAAAACAGGCTACTTGGTGGGCAGCAGTCTTATGGGATTTAACTCCGACAATTATTAGCTGTTCATTTTGATAGATGTGACGCATCCTCTCTGTCCACTCAGAAACCTGTGAGTCAAGACATGGGAAAGTTAGATAGACATGTGGCTTTAAATCAGGATAATGAGTAGGTTGTTACTTACCGTCATGTTTCTGACAACTCCTGGTCTTTGTAAGTGTTTTAGTATGATTAAGGCCTCAAGGTAATAGAGAATCTCCAACTGATGCACTTCATTTCGGGATCCTCCTTGGACATCCTCGATGGCTTGCAGGAAAGCTGGCTTTGCAACGGTCAGGATCTCCTGGCATTGCTGAGGTGTTTTGTCCAATTTATGCAACTCCAGGTACCTAAGAGAAAGATTAATAAAATGTGACTGATAGGTGAGGCCTATTTTTAAGTCATGTATGAAAAATCCTGGCGGGAGAGAGAAAAGAGAAAAAATAATAATTGTGCATACATCTGAAAGGATAAAAATTAGCTGACATACCTTTTGCTGACAACTTCTTTTGCAACTCCCTTGGAAAATTTCTTCTGAATATCCGCAGTCACATACTGGAAATACTTCATTGCCTTGAAGAGTTTTTCATTTTTATCGCGTAAATTGGTTGCAAATAGTTGATAATGTACAAATTTCCGGACATTCTTAATGTAGTTGGTGACAGTTTGGTTGCACAGACCGAGATCTTGAAGGTTTTTGAAAAATAAATGGGCGTTTTCAATCTTTGTCGCAAAGTTGAGGCTCACACGGCGTTTGTTCATAAAGTATAAAAACCTTGACACATTTTCAACAATTTGTTTGTATCTTTCCAGCTTGCAATGGTTCTGCAAATAAGAGGAAAAACCTTTTAATATTGGATGAGACAGAGAATGGTGATCATAATAACCTGCATCTTTCATTTTGATCCTCTTGTCAACAGTCCATTTCTGGCTTGTCATCCTACAAATTTGGAAGAAAGAACAACAGGTCAGAGTAGAAACAAATTAGAACTTTGAGAAAAATACTGTGTAAGCATATACAGCATATATATAGTGACGTCCTGCCAATGGCAGTAGACTATGCAGCCGCTATGGGGCCTGTGAGTCCAGGGTTCCCTGTAACGACGCATTCATGGGGCCCTCACCCAGTGGAAGAATCTGGGGAAATGTCGGGGACCTTGACAGCTGGGGGTTCCACTCATCGTTGTCAGGGGTGGTAAACATTTCTGTGTCCCCAGGCCCGATTTCTGTGGACCCCAGTGCTCTGACTGGCAGCAGCACTTTGCTGGCTGCCTGCCCTTTATACGCAGCATCCACTGCTGAACACTGCGTGTTCTGAAGTTCATCTGTGGGTAAAGCTAGTACATCATCCTCTACTGGCCCACAGATGAAAATCGTAATGGCAGTGCATTTTAGTATGCCCCGCCAAAGCTGTGTGCCCCACAGAGCTGTCTGTGTGTAGGGCACTTTTTTGGCATCCTGTTTTATGGCTGCAATGGAAGGGAAATCTATTGCCTAAAATAGGAGAAAAAATTACTTTGTAAGGGCTGTAAAGTTGTGGGATATGCTATTAATTGTCCCAGTTAAACATTATTTGTATTGTTTTTTTGCTCAATATATATATATATAAATATATCTATATATATATATATATATATATATATAGATATATATATATAGATATATATATATAGATATATATAGATATGTATATATATATAAAAGCATGATGAGTGAGAATGTTACACACACTAACTGACCTCGGCCTGTCTTCATCTGTTTGGCTGGTATTTTCCTCTCTTTCTCTGGTCTCTGGTTGTTGATCGGCTTCACTGTCGGATGTTTCAGAGGATGTATAGTCTTCTGCAGCTGAAAGATGCACCAATTCAGGATTTGATATGGCTCGGCGTGCCGATGTGCCAGTTGATGTAGATGGCTTCTCATCTTCAACAGTCCTGTAAATTATAAAAATCCTTAGTAATAACGTGAAGTACAATCTTGAGTAGGCCAGCAGTGTTGACAATTTTTTAAAGTGGCCTAAAAGCCAGGATGTGCTGAGGCCAAGGCAATGTTTGAGCAAGGGATTAAAGTAAATTCCTTGTATAAATTTACACTGACCTGTAGACATCATAATCCTCTGGGACGGGCGGCTCTTCCTCTGTGACGGACGGCTCTTCCTCTGTGACGGACGGCTCTTCCTCTGGGACGGGCGGCTCTTCCACTGTGACGGGCGGCTCTTCCTCTGTGACGGACGGCTCTTCCTCTGTGACGGACGGCTCTTCCTCTGGGACGGGCGGCTCTTCCTCTGGGACGGGCGGCTCTTCCTCTGGGACGGGCGGCTCTTCCTCTGGGACGGGCAGCTCTTCCTCTGGGACGGGCGGCTCTTCCACTGTGACGGGCGGCTCTTCCTCTGGGACGGACGGCTCTTCCACTGTGACGGACGGCTCTTCCTCTGTGACGGACGGCTCTTCCTCTGGGACGGGCGGCTCTTCCTCTGGGACGGGCGGCTCTTCCACTGTGACGGGCGGCTCTTCCTCTGTGACGGACGGCTCTTCCTCTGTGACGGACAGCTCTTCCTCTGGGACGGGCGGCTCTTCCTCTGGGACGGGCGGCTCTTCCTCTGGGACGGGCGACTCCTCCTCGATGACTGTAGACATTTCCTCCTCAACAGGCAGCACTTCCTCCTCATTAGGCAGCTCTTGCTCACTGGCTGTCAGCTCCTCCTGCACAGGTGATGCCCCCTCATCTTCAACAATCCTGTAAATATAAAATACACGTGATTATTTGGCATAGTTCAGAACATATATGCAAATCTATAAAGCTTACACAAGTATGAACATCAGTATTCAAAGAATAAGATGCTAGTGGGGCATACCTGGCCATAGTTGGTTTCTCGGGTACTATAAACCCTCTGTCCTCCAGGAAGGAGATAAGATCGTCCTTTGTAGTGATCTCTGGAATCTTGTCACAAGGGATATATGTTCCTTTTGTTGCAATTGCTATCAGTGAGTTTCTAGATTCTTTCACTAGCGCATCCTTCTCCTCTTGTGTACAGCATCTAAGGCATTGTCGTGTAAGGTGCTGTGGCAGTTGAGTAAATGCTTTGTAACATAGTGGACATGTCTTCAGCATCCTGAAGCCGCTGTAAAAAAGAAAAATGGAAGATCAGGAACAATATCAGTGAGAATCTAGCTTTTCCACCCACTAATATCAACCAGCATTTTTTATGTTTCAGCAGGATAACTGGATTTCAAAAATCTGATTTTTTTTTACAACAAATACACAGCTCATGAGAAAAGGCACGTCTCATCATTGCCATAGATTTTTTTAAAAAGATGAGGGCTGGCTCTAGAGTGTATTTTGACCACCAATAGCCAGCCCTCATTTTTGGTCACAAAAACGGACAAACGTACACAATTTTTTAAGGAGCAATTGTTTAGCACAAGTTAATGCACTTTTATAGCATACTACACAAATTGTGGCAATATTGTGCACATAACACATGCGGTTTTTTATCATATGCATGTTCCTAGATCTTGCGCAAATCTGAGGTTTTGCAAGAATTATTTAGATTGACAAAGATACCGTGCAAAAAATTAATGTGGTATTGACTATGCAAATGCTTATACAGTTTTGCACATGACCGGCACTCATTTATCAGTCAAAAAGGAGAAAAAACGAGTGAGCGAGCAAGTACATATACAGTTTAAAGCCTTTTCACACTGCAAACTTTGAAAGATACAGAAAGACCGCGCCAAAAACATAAACCCTTTCTGTGACTGAGCCTGAACAATTGCAAGCCTTAACATGATGTTATAATACACTTTCACACCGCAATCCTTCCCCCTCCCCCCACCACAGTAATACAACCAAGCTAAAAAGTTTGCAGAGGTCACAGAGAGGACATCAGATTAGGCACCTGATTCCAGTACAAGCTATATGAGTACAAGCATACTTATACACCTGATTCCAGTACAAGCTATATGAGTACAAGTATACTTATACACCTGATTCCAGTACAAGCTATATGAGTACAAGTATACTTATACACCTGATTCCAGTACAAGCTATATGAGTACAAGTATACTTATACACCTGATTCCAGTACAAGCTCAGATGATGCTGCAGTATAGTTAGGCACCTGATCCCAATACATGCTGTATGTTAACCTCTTCTGCAAATACTCCCATGGTCTCAGTGTACCCCAGAATGCATGCTGCAATGGTGTCCAGAAAGAGTATTTCTAGAAGCAACACATACCTCTGCAGATTCATATTTCCCTCCCACTCACTATCCCACCAGGTGTACTTACCTTCTTTTGGGCGGCATGGTTGTAATTGGCTAAGGTCACAGCTTCTCTTGTGCACTAATCACCCTTGTTGCTCCTGAGCACTGGATCAAATTAAACTTCCCTCCAAAACTCCTTTTCCTTTTCCTAAAATGATGGTTTATTTGAATGTAAATCATGAATCTGCTCCGATTGGTTAATGCAACTTAGTAGGCGTAGCTTTTTCTTGATGAGAGCTGGCTACAGGTACTTCCAGGACGACCAGTAGCCAGTCCTCACCCTTGGAATAGCTCAATGAGGATGAGAGCTGGCTACAGGTGCCTCCAGGGCGACCCCTAGCCAGCCCTCACCCTTGGAGCAGCTCAATGAGGATGAGAGCTGGCTACAGGTGCCTCCAGGGCGACCCGACCCGTAGCCAGCCCTCACCCTTGGAATAGCTCAATGAGGATGAGAGCTGGCTACAGGTGCCTCCAGGGCGACCCCTAGCCAGCCCTCACCCTTGGAATAGCTCAATGAGGATGAGAGCTGGCTACAGGTTTGATGATACCAAAAGCACTTAAAATTCAATCTGCAACAAAAAAAAGTCGCTCTGACGCCGCCGTTAAGGGCTGCGTCCGTTATCACGCTCATCTGATAAATTACGGGAAAAAAAAGGAAACTTTATAGCTTTTTTGGCGCGCTTATTTCACTGCCTTTTCCTACGCGCCGCCGTTCAGCGCAGCTTCCGTTATCACGCTCATCTAATGAATTATGGAAAAAAACGTAAACTTTATAGTTTTTTTGGCGCGCTTATTTCACCGCCCGTTCCTACGCGCCACGGTTCAGCGCACCTTCCGTTATCACGCTCATCTGATGAATTACGGAAAAAAAACGTAAACTTTATAGTTTTTTTGGCGCGCTTATTTCACCGCCCGTTCCTACGCGCCGCCATTCAGTGCAGCATCCGTTATCACGCTCATCTGATGAATTACGGAAAAAAAACGTAAACTTTATAGTTTTTTTGGCGCGCTTATTTCACCGCCCGTTCCTACGCGCCGCCGTTCAACGCAGCTTCCGTTATCACGCTCATCTAATGAATTATGGAAAAAAAACGTACACTTTATAGCTTTTTTGGCGCGCTTATTTCACCGCCCGTTCCTACGCGCCGCCGTTCAGCTCAGCTTCCGTTATCACGCTCAT
Source organism: Phyllobates terribilis (assembly GCF_046119375.1). Taxonomy (NCBI): domain Eukaryota; kingdom Metazoa; phylum Chordata; class Amphibia; order Anura; family Dendrobatidae; genus Phyllobates; species Phyllobates terribilis. Next base: position 1,293,398 of record NW_027363139.1, read on the forward strand.
CTGATGAATTACGGAAAAAAAACGTAAATTTCATAGTTTTTTTGGCGCGCTTATTTCACCGCCCGTTCCTACGCGCCGCCGTTCAGCGCAGCGTCCGTTATCACCCTCATCTGATGAATTACGGAAAAAAAAACGTAAACTTTATAGTTTTTTTGGCGCGCTTATTTCACCGCCCGTTCCTATGCGCCGCCGTTCAGCGCAGCGTCCGTTATCACGCTCAATGAGGATGAGAGTTGGCTACAGGTGCCTCCAGGGCGACACGTAGCCAGCCCTCACCCTTCGAATAGCTCAATGAGGATGAGAGCTGGCTACAGGTGTCTCCAGGGCGACCCCTAGCCAGCCCTCACCCTTGGAGCAGCTCAATGAGGATGAGAGCTGGCTACAGGTGCCTCCAGGGCGACCCCTAGCCAGCCCTCACCCTTGGAGCAGCTCAATGAGGATGAGAGCTGGCTACAGGTGCCTCCAGGGCGACCTCTAGCCAGCCCTCACCCTTGGAGCAGCTCAATGAGGATGAGAGCTGGCTACAGGTGCCTCCAGGGCGACCCCTAGCCAGCCCTCACCCTTGGAGCAGCTCAATGAGGATGAGAGCTGGCTACAGGTGCCTCCAGGGCGACCCCTAGCCAGCTCTCACCCTTGGAGCAGCTCAATGAGGATGAGAGCTGGCTACAGGTGCCTCCAGGGCGACCCCTAGCCAGCCCTCACCCTTGGAGCAGCTCAATGAGGATGAGAGCTGGCTACAGGTGCCTCCAGGGCGACCCCTAGCCAGCCCTCACCCTTGGAGCAGCTCAATGAGGATGAGAGCTGGCTACAGGTGCCTCCAGGGCGACCCGTAGCCAGCCCTCACCCTTGGAGCAGCTCAATGAGGATGAGAGCTGGCTACAGGTGCCTCCAGGGCGACCCCTAGCCAGCCCTCACCCTTGGAGCAGCTCAATGAGGATGAGAGCTGGCTACAGGTGCCTCCAGGGCGACCCCTAGCCAGCCCTCACCCTTGGAGCAGCTCAATGAGGATGAGAGCTGGCTACAGGTGCCTCCAGGGCGACCCCTAGCCAGCCCTCACCCTTGGAGCAGCTCAATGAGGATGAGAGCTGGCTACAGGTGCCTCCAGGGCGACCCCTAGCCAGCCCTCACCCTTGGAGCAGCTCAATGAGGATGAGAGCTGGCTACAGGTGCCTCCAGGGCGACCCGTAGCCAGCCCTCACCCTTGGAGCAGCTCAATGAGGATGAGAGCTGGCTACAGGTGCCTCCAGGGCGACCCCTAGCCAGCCCTCACCCTTGGAACAGCTCAATGAGGATGAGAGCTGGCTACAGGTGCCTCCAGGGCGACCCCTAGCCAGCCCTCACCCTTGGAGCAGCTCAATGAGGATGAGAGCTGGCTACAGGTGCCTCCAGGGCGACCCCTAGCCAGCCCTCACCCTTGGAATAGCTCAATGAGGATGAGAGCTGGCTACAGGTTTGATGATACCAAAAGCACTTAAAATTCAATCTGCAACAAAAAAAAGTCGCTCTGACGCCGCTGTTAAGGGCTGCGTCCGTTATCACGCTCATCTGATAAATTACAGAAAAAAAACGTAAACTTTATCGTTTTTTTGGCGCACTTATTTCACCGCCCGTTCCTACGTGCCGCCGTTCAGCACAGCATCCGTTATCACGCTCATCTGATGAATTACGGAAAAAAAACGTAAACTTTATAGTTTTTTTGGCGCGCTTATTTCACCGCCCGTTCCTACGCGCCGCCATTCAGCGCAGCGTCCGTTATCACGCTCATCTGATGAATTACGGAAGAAAAACGTAAACTTTATAGTTTTTTTGGTGCGCTTATTTCACCGCCCGTTCCTACGCGCCGCCGTTCAACGCAGCTTCCGTTATCACGCTCATCTAATGAATTATGGAAAAAAAACGTACACTTTATAGCTTTTTTGGCGCGCTTATTTCACCGCCCGTTCCTACGCGCCGCCGTTCAGCGCAGCTTCCGTTATCACGCTCATCTGATGAATTACGGAAAAAAAACGTAAATTTTATAGTTTTTTTGGCGCGCTTATTTCACCGCCCGTTCCTACGCGCCGCCGTTCAGCGCAGCGTCCGTTATCACCCTCATCTGATGAATTACGAAAAAAAACGTAAACTTTATAGTTTTTTTGGCGCGCTTATTTCACCGCCCGTTCCTATGCGCCGCCGTTCAGCGCAGCGTCCGTTATCACGCTCAATGAGGATGAGAGTTGGCTACAGGTGCCTCCAGGGCGACACGTAGCCAGCCCTCACCCTTCGAATAGCTCAATGAGGATGAGAGCTGGCTACAGGTGTCTCCAGGGCGACCCCTAGCCAGCCCTCACCCTTGGAGCAGCTCAATGAGGATGAGAGCTGGCTACAGGTGCCTCCAGGGCGACCCCTAGCCAGCCCTCACCCTTGGAGCAGCTCAATGAGGATGAGAGCTGGCTACAGGTGCCTCCAGGGCGACCCCTAGCCAGCCCTCACCCTTGGAGCAGCTCAATGAGGATGAGAGCTGGCTACAGGTGCCTCCAGGGCGATCCCTAGCCAGCCCTCACCCTTGGAGCAGCTCAATGAGGATGAGAGCTGGCTACAGGTGCCTCCAGGGCGACCCCTAGCCAGCCCTCACCCTTGGAGCAGCAATGAGGATGAGAGCTGGCTACAGGTGCCTCCAGGGCGACCCCTAGCCAGCTCTCACCCTTGGAGTAGCTCAATGAGGATGAGAGCTGGCTACAGGTGCCTCCAGGGCGACCCCTAGCCAGCCCTCACCCTTGGAGCACCTCAATGAGGATGAGAGCTGGCTACAGGTGCCTCCAGGGCGACCCCTAGCCAGCCCTCACCCTTGGAGCAGCTCAATGAGGATGAGAGCTGGCTACAGGTGCCTCCAGGGCGACCCCTAGCCAGCCCTCACCCTTGGAGCAGCTCAATGAGGATGAGAGCTGGCTACAGGTGCCTCCAGGGCGACCCCTAGCCAGCCCTCACCCTTGGAGCAGCTCAATGAGGATGAGAGCTGGCTACAGGTGCCTCCAGGGCGACCCCTAGCCAGCCCTCACCCTTGGAGCAGCTCAATGAGGATGAGAGCTGGCTACAGGTGCCTCCAGGGCGACCCCTAGCCAGCCCTCACCCTTGGAGCAGCTCAATGAGGATGAGAGCTGGCTACAGGTGCCTCCAGGGCGACCCGTAGCCAGCCCTCACCCTTGGAGCAGCTCAATGAGGATGAGAGCTGGCTACAGGTGCCTCCAGGGCGACCCCTAGCCAGCCCTCACCCTTGGAGCAGCTCAATGAGGATGAGAGCTGGCTACAGGTGCCTCCAGGGCGACCCCTAGCCAGCCCTCACCCTTGGAGCAGCTCAATGAGGATGAGAGCTGGCTACAGGTGCCTCCAGGGCGACCCTTAGCCAGCCCTCACCCTTGGAATAGCTCAATGAGGATGAGAGCTGGCTACAGGTTTGATGATAGCAAAAGCACTTAAAATTCAATCTGCAACAAAAAAAAGTCGCTCTGACGCCGCCGTTAAGGGCTGCGTCCGTTATCACGGTGATCTGATAAATTACAGAAAAAAAACGTAAACTTTATCGTTTTATTGGCGCACTTATTTCATCGCCCGTTCCTACGTGCCGCCGTTCAGCACAGCATCCGTTATCACGCTCATCTGATGATTTACGGAAAAAAAACGTAAACTTTATAGTTTTTTTGGCGCGCTTATTTCACCGCCCGTTCCTACGCGCCGCCATTCAGCGCAGCGTCCGTTATCACGCTCATCTGATGAATTACGGAAAAAAAACGTAAATTTTTTAGTTTTTTTGGCGCGCTTATTTCACCGCCCGTTCCTACGCGCCGCCGTTCAGCGCAGCGTCCGTTATCACCCTCATCTGATGAATTACGAAAAAAAACGTAAACTTTATAGTTTTTTTGGCGCGCTTATTTCACCGCCCGTTCCTATGCGCCGCCGTTCAGCGCAGCGTCCGTTATCACGCTCAATGAGGATGAGAGTTGGCTACAGGTGCCTCCAGGGCGACACGTAGCCAGCCCTCACCCTTCGAATAGCTCAATGAGGATGAGAGCTGGCTACAGGTGTCTCCAGGGCGACCCCTAGCCAGCCCTCACCCTTGGAGCAGCTCAATGAGGATGAGAGCTGGCTACAGGTGCCTCCAGGGCGACCCCTAGCCAGCCCTCACCCTTGGAGCAGCTCAATGAGGATGAGAGCTGGCTACAGGTGCCTCCAGGGCGACCCCTAGCCAGCCCTCACCCTTGGAGCAGCTCAATGAGGATGAGAGCTGGCTACAGGTGCCTCCAGGGCGACCCCTAGCCAGCCCTCACCCTTGGAGCAGCTCAATGAGGATGAGAGCTGGCTACAGGTGCCTCCAGGGCGACCCCTAGCCAGCCCTCACCCTTGGAGCAGCTCAATGAGGATGAGAGCTGGCTACAGGTGCCTCCAGGGCGACCCCTAGCCAGCCCTCACCCTTGGAGCAGCTCAATGAGGATGAGAGCTGGCTACAGGTGCCTCCAGGGCGACCCCTAGCCAGCCCTCACCCTTGGAGCAGCTCAATGAGGATGAGACCTGGCTACAGGTGCCTCCAGGGCGACCCGTAGCCAGCCCTCACCCTTGGAGCAGCTCAATGAGGATGAGAGCTGGCTACAGGTGCCTCCAGGGCGACCCCTAGCCAGCCCTCAACCTTGGAGCAGCTCAATGAGGATGAGAGCTGGCTACAGGTGCCTCCAGGGCGACCCCTAGCCAGCCCTCACCCTTGGAGCAGCTCAATGAGGATGAGAGCTGGCTACAGGTGCCTCCAGGGCGACCCCTAGCCAGCCCTCACCCTTGGAGCAGCTCAATGAGGATGAGAGCTGGCTACAGGTGCCTCCAGGGCGACCCGTAGCCAGCCCTCACCCTTGGAGCAGCTCAATGAGGATGAGAGCTGGCTAGAGGTGCCTCCAGGGCGACCCCTAGCCAGCCCTCACCCTTGGATCAGCTCAATGAGGATGAGAGCTGGCTACAGGTGCCTCCAGGGCGACCCCTAGCCAGCCCTCACCCTTGGAGCAGCTCAATGAGGATGAGAGCTGGCTACAGGTGCCTCCAGGGCGACCCTTAGCCAGCCCTCACCCTTGGAATAGCTCAATGAGGATGAGAGCTGGCTACAGGTTTGATGATAGCAAAAGCACTTAAAATTCAATCTGCAACAAAAAAAAGTCGCTCTGACGCCGCCGTTAAGGGTTGCGTCCGTTATCACGGTGATCTGATAAATTACAGAAAAAAAACGTAAACTTTATCGTTTTTTTGGCGCACTTATTTCATTGCCCGTTCCTACGTGCCGCCGTTCAGCACAGCATCCGTTATCACGCTCATCTGATGATTTACGGAAAAAAAAGTAAACTTTATAGTTTTTTTGGCGCGCTTATTTCACCGCCCGTTCCTACGCGCCGCCATTCAGCACAGCGTCCGTTATCACGCTCATCTGATGAATTACGGAAAAAAAACGTAAACTTTATAGTTTTTTTGGCGCGCTTATTTCACCGCCCGTTCCTACGCACCGCCGTTCAGCGCAGCGTCCGTTATCACCCTCATCTGATGAATTACGGAAAAAAAACGTAAACTTTATAGTTTTTTTTGGCGCGCTTATTTCACCGCCCGTTCCTATGCGCCGCCGTTCAGCGCAGCGTCCGTTATCACGCTCAATGAGGATGAGAGCTGGCTACAGGTGCCTCCAGGGCGACCCGTAGCCAGCCCTCACCCTTGGAGCAGCTCAATGAGGATGAGAGCTGGCTACAGGTGCCTCCAGGGCGACCCCTAGCCAGCCCTCACCCTTGGAGCAGCTCAATGAGGATGAGAGCTGGCTACAGGTGCCTCCAGGGCGACCCCTAGCCAGCCCTCACCCTTGGAGCAGCTCAATGAGGATGAGAGCTGGCTACAGGTGCCTCCAGGGCGACCCTTAGCCAGCCCTCACCCTTGGAATAGCTCAATGAGGATGAGAGCTGGCTACAGGTTTGATGATAGCAAAAGCACTTAAAATTCAATCTGCAACAAAATAAAGTCGCTCTGACGCCGCCGTTAAGGGCTGCGTCCGTTATCACGCTGATCTGATAAATTACAGAAAAAAAACGTAAACTTTATCGTTTTTTTGGCGCACTTATTTCATCGCCCGTTCCTACGTGCCGCCGTTCAGCACAGCATCCGTTATCACGCTCATCTGATGAATTACGGAAAAAAAACGTAAACTTTATAGTTTTTTTGGCGCACTTATTTCATCGCCCGTTCCTACGTGCCGCCGTTCAGCACAGCATCCGTTATCACGCTCATCTGATGAATTACGGAAAAAAAACGTAAACTTTATAGATTTTTTGGCGCGCTTATTTCACCGCCCGTTCCTACGCGCCACCATTCAGCGCAGCGTCCGTTATCACGCTCATCTGATGAATTACGGAAAAAAAACGTAAACTTTATAGTTTTTTTGGCGCACTTATTTCACCGCCCGTTCCTACGCGCCGCCGTTCAGCGCAGCGTCCGTTATCACCCTCATCTGATGAATTACGGAAAAAAAATGTAATCTTTATAGTTTTTTTGGCGCGCTTATTTCACCGCCCGTTCCTATGCGCCGCCGTTCAGCGCAGCGTCCGTTATCACGCTCAATGAGGATGAGAGCTGGCTACAAGTGCCTCCAGGGCGACACGTAGCCAGCCCTCACCCTTGGAATAGCTCAATGAGGATGAGAGCTGGCTACAGGTGCCTCCAGGGCGACCCCTAGCCAGCCCTCACCCTTGGAGCAGCTCAATGAGGATGAGAGCTGGCTACAGGTGCCTCCAGGGCGACCCCTAGCCAGCCCTCACCCTTGGAGCAGCTCAATGAGGATGAGAGCTGGCTACAGGTGCCTCCAGGGCGACCCCTAGCCAGCCCTCACCCTTGGAGCAGCTCAATGAGGATGAGAGCTGGCTACAGGTGCCTCCAGGGCGACCCCTAGCCAGCCCTCACCCTTGGAGCAGCTCAATGAGGATGAGAGCTGGCTACAGGTGCCTCCAGGGCGACCCCTAGCCAGCCCTCACCCTTGGAGCAGCTCAATGAGGATGAGAGCTGGCTACAGGTGCCTCCAGGGCGACCCCTAGCCAGCCCTCACCCTTGGAGCAGCTCAATGAGGATGAGAGCTGGCTACAGGTGCCTCCAGGGCGACCCCTAGCCAGCCCTCACCCTTGGAGCAGCTCAATGAGGATGAGAGCTGGCTACTGGTGCCTCCAGGGCGACCCCTAGCCAGCCCTCACCCTTGGAGCACCTCAATGAGTATGAGAGCTGGCTACAGGTGCCTCCAGGGCGACCCCTAGCCAGCCCTCACCCTTGGAGCAGCTCAATGAGGATGAGAGCTGGCTACAGGTGCCTCCAGGGCGACCCCTAGCCAGCCCTCACCCTTGGAATAGCTCAATGAGGATGAGAGCTGGCTACAGGTTTGATGATACCAAAAGCACTTAAAATTCAATCTGCAACAATAAAAAGTCGCTCTGACGCCGCCGTTAAGGGCTGCGTCCGTTATCACGCTCATCTGATAAATTACAGAAAAAAAACGTAAACTTTATCGTTTTTTTGGCGCACTTATTTCACCGCCCGTTCCTACGTGCCGCCGTTCAGCACAGCATCCGTTATCACGCTCATCTGATGAATTACGGAAAAAAAACGTAAACTTTATAGTTTTTTTGGCGCGCTTATTTCACCGCCCGTTCCTACGCGCCGCCATTCAGCGCAGCGTCTGTTATCACGCTCATCTGATGAATTACGGAAAAAAACGTAAACTTTATAGTTTTTTTGGCGCGCTTATTTCACCGCCCGTTCCTACGCTCCGCCGTTCAACGCAGCTTCCGTTATCACGCTCATCTAATGAATTATGGAAAAAAACCGTACACTTTATAGCTTTTTTGGCGCGCTTATTTCACCGCCCGTTCCTACGCGCCACCGTTTAGCGCAGCTTCCGTTATCACGCTCATCTGATGAATTAAGGAAAAAAAATGTAAATTTTATAGTTTTTTTGGCGCGCTTATTTCACCGCCCGTTCCTACGCGCCGCCGTTCAGCGCAGCGTCCGTTATCACCCTCATCTGATGAATTACGGAAAAAAAACGTAAACTTTATAGTTTTTTTGGCGCGCTTATTTCACCGCCCGTTCCTATGCGCCGCCGTTCAGCGCAGCGTCCGTTATCACGCTCAATGAGGATGAGAGTTGGCTACAGGTGCCTCCAGGGCGACACGTAGCCAGCCCTCACCCTTCGAATAGCTCAATGAGGATGAGAGCTGGCTACAGGTGCCTCCAGGGCGACCCCTAGCCAGCCCTCACCCTTGGAGCAGCTCAATGAGGATGAGAGCTGGCTACAGGTGCCTCCAGGGCGACCCCTAGCCAGCCCTCACCCTTGGAGCAGCTCAATGAGGATGAGAGCTGGCTACAGGTGCCTCCAGGGCGACCCCTAGCCAGCCCTCACCCTTGGAGCAGCTCAATGAGGATGAGAGCTGGCTACAGGTGCCTCCAGGGCGACCCCTAGCCAGCCCTCACCCTTGGAGCAGCTCAATGAGGATGAGAGCTGGCTACAGGTGCCTCCAGGGCGACCCCTAGCCAGCCCTCACCCTTGGAGCAGCTCAATGAGGATGAGAGCTGGCTACAGGTGCCTCCAGGGCGACCCCTAGCCAGCCCTCACCCTTGGAGCAGCTCAATGAGGATGAGAGCTGGCTACAGGTGCCTCCAGGGCGACCCGTAGCCAGCCCTCACCCTTGGAGCAGCTCAATGAGGATGAGAGCTGGCTACAGGTGCCTCCAGGGCGACCCCTAGCCAGCCCTCACCCTTGGAGCAGCTCAATGAGGATGAGAGCTGGCTACAGGTGCCTCCAGGGCGACCCCTAGCCAGCCCTCACCCTTGGAGCAGCTCAATGAGGATGAGAGCTGGCTACAGGTGCCTCCAGGGCGACCCCTAGCCAGCCCTCACCCTTGGAGCAGCTCAATGAGGATGAGAGCTGGCTACAGGTGCCTCCAGGGCGACCCCTAGCCAGCCCTCACCCTTGGAGCAGCTCAATGAGGATGAGAGCTGGCTACAGGTGCCTCCAGGGCGACCCTTAGCCAGCCCTCACCCTTGGAATAGCTCAATGAGGATGAGAGCTGGCTACAGGTTTGATGATAGCAAAAGCACTTAAAATTCAATCTGCAACAAAAAAAAGTCGCTCTGACGCCGCCGTTAAGGGCTGCGTCCGTTATCACGGTGATCTGATAAATTACAGAAAAAAAACGTAAACTTTATCGTTTTTTTGGCGCACTTATTTCATCGCCCGTTCCTACGTGCCGCCGTTCAGCACAGCATCCGTTATCACGCTCATCTGATGAATTACGGAAAAAAAACGTAAACTTTATAGTTTTTTTGGCGCGCTTATTTCACCGCCCGTTCCTACGCGCCGCCATTCAGCGCAGCGTCCGTTATCACCCTCATCTGATGAATTACGGAAAAAAAACGTAAACTTTATAGTTTTTTTGGCGCGCTTATTTCACCGCCCGTTCCTATGCGCCGCCGTTCAGCGCAGCGTCCGTTATCACGCTCAATGAGGATGAGAGCTGGCTACAAGTGCCTCCAGGGCGACACGTAGCCAGCCCTCACCCTTGGAATAGCTCAATGAGGATGAGAGCTGGCTACAGGTGCCTCCAGGGCGACCCCTAGCCAGCCCTCACCCTTGGAGCAGCTCAATGAGGATGAGAGCTGGCTACAGGTGCCTCCAGGGCGAACCCTAGCCAGCCCTCACCCTTGGAGCAGCTCAATGAGGATGAGAGCTGGCTACAGGTGCCTCCAGGGCGACCCGTAGCCAGCCCTCACCCTTGGAGCAGCTCAATGAGGATGAGAGCTGGCTACAGGTGCCTCCAGGGCGACCCCTAGCCAGCCCTCACCCTTGGAGCAGCTCAATGAGGATGAGAGCTGGCTACAGGTGCCTCCAGGGCGACCCTTAGCCAGCCCTCACCCTTGGAATAGCTCAATGAGGATGAGAGCTGGCTACAGGTTTGATGATAGCAAAAGCACTTAAAATTCAAATGCAACAAAATAAAGTCGCTCTGACGCCGCCGTTAAGGGCTGCGTCCGTTATCACGCTGATCTGATAAATTACAGAAAAAAAACGTAAACTTTATCGTTTTTTTGGCGCACTTATTTCATCGCCCGTTCCTACGTGCCGCCGTTCAGCACAGCATCCGTTATCACGCTCATCTGATGAATTACGGAAAAAAAACGTAAACTTTATAGTTTTTTTGGCGCACTTATTTCATCGCCCGTTCCTACGTGCCGCCGTTCAGCACAGCATCCGTTATCACGCTCATCTGATGAATTACGGAAAAAAAACGTAAACTTTATAGTTTTTTTGGCGCGCTTATTTCACCGCCCGTTCCTACGCGCCGCCATTCAGCGCAGCGTCCGTTATCACGCTCATCTGATGAATTACGGAAAAAAAACGTAAACTTTATAGTTTTTTTGGCGCGCTTATTTCACCGCCCGTTCCTACGCGCCGCCGTTCAGCGCAGCGTCCGTTATCACCCTCATCTGATGAATTACGGAAAAAAAACGTAAACTTTATAGTTTTTTTGGCGCGCTTATTTCACCGCCCGTTCCTATGCGCCGCCGTTCAGCGCAGCGTCCGTTATCACGCTCAATGAGGATGAGAGCTGGCTACAAGTGCCTCCAGGGCGACACGTAGCCAGCCCTCACCCTTGGAATAGCTCAATGAGGATGAGAGCTGGCTACAGGTGCCTCCAGGGCGACCCCTAGCCAGCCCTCACCCTTGGAGCAGCTCAATGAGGATGAGAGCTGGCTACAGGTGCCTCCAGGGCGACCCCTAGCCAGCCCTCACCCTTGGAGCAGCTCAATGAGGATGAGAGCTGGCTACAGGTGCCTCCAGGGCGACCCCTAGCCAGCCCTCACCCTTGGAGCAGCTCAATGAGGATGAGAGCTGGCTACAGGTGCCTCCAGGGCGACCCCTAGCCAGCCCTCACCCTTGGAGCAGCTCAATGAGGATGAGAGCTGGCTACAGGTGCCTCCAGGGCGACCCCTAGCCTGCCCTCACCTTTGGAGCAGCTCAATGAGGATGAGAGCTGGCTACAGGTGCCTCCAGGGCGACCCCTAGCCAGCCCTCACCCTTGGAATAGCTCAATGAGGATGAGAGCTGGCTACAGGTTTGATGATAGCAAAAGCACTTAAAATTCAATCTGCAACAAAATAAAGTCGCTCTGACGCCGCCGTTAAGGGCTGCGTCCGTTATCACGCTGATCTGATAAATTACAGAAAAAAAACGTAAACTTTATCGTTTTTTTGGCGCACTTATTTCATCGCCCGTTCCTACGTGCCGCCGTTCAGCACAGCATCCGTTATCACGCTCATCTGATGAATTACGGAAAAAAAACGTAAACTTTATAGTTTTTTTGGCGCGCTTATTTCACCGCCCGTTCCTATGCGCCGCCGTTCAGCGCAGCGTCCGTTATCACGCTCAATGAGGATGAGAGCTGGCTACAAGTGCCTCCAGGGCGACACGTAGCCAGCCCTCACCCTTGGAATAGCTCAATGAGGATGAGAGCTGGCTACAGGTGCCTCCAGGGCGACCCCTAGCCAGCCCTCACCCTTGGAGCAGCTCAATGAGGATGAGAGCTGGCTACAGGTGCCTCCAGGGCGACCCTTAGCCAGCCCTCACCCTTGGAGCAGCTCAATGAGGATGAGAGCTGGCTACAGGTGCCTCCAGGGCGACCCCTAGCCAGCCCTCACCCTTGGAGCAGCTCAATGAGGATGAGAGCTGGCTACAGGTGCCTCCAGGGCGACCCCTAGCCAGCCCTCACCCTTGGAGCAGCTCAATGAGGATGAGAGCTGGCTACAGGTGCCTCCAGGGCGACCCCTAGCCAGCCCTCACCCTTGGAGCAGCTCAATGAGGATGAGAGCTGGCTACAGGTGCCTCCAGGGCGACCCCTAGCCAGCCCTCACCCTTGGAGCAGCTCAATGAGGATGAGAGCTGGCTACAGGTGCCTCCAGGGCGACCCCTAGCCAGCCCTCACCCTTGGAATAGCTCAATGAGGATGAGAGCTGGCTACAGGTTTGATGATAGCAAAAGCACCTAAAATTCAATCTGCAACAAAATAAAGTCGCTCTGACGCCGCCGTTAAGGGCTGCGTCCGTTATCACGCTGATCTGATAAATTACAGAAAAAAAACGTAAACTTTATCGTTTTTTTGGCGCACTTATTTCATCGCCCGTTCCTACGTGCCGCCGTTCAGCACAGCATCCGTTATCACGCTCATCTGATGAATTACGGGAAAAAAACGTAAACTTTATAGTTTTTTTGGCGCGCTTATTTCACCGCCCGTTCCTACGCGCCGCCATTCAGCGCAGCGTCCGTTATCACGCTCATCTGATGAATTACGGAAAAAAAACGTAAACTTTATCGTTTTTTTGGCGCGCTTATTTCACCGCCCGTTCCTACGCGCCGCCGTTCTGCGCAGCGTCCGTTATCACCCTCATCTGATGAATTACGGAAAAGAAACGTAAACTTTATAGTTTTTTTGGCGCGCTTATTTCACCGCCCGTTCCTATGCGCCGCCGTTCAGCGCAGCGTCCGTTATCACGCTCAATGAGGATGAGAGCTGGCTACAAGTGCCTCCAGGGCGACACGTAGCCAGCCCTCACCCTTGGAATAGCTCAATGAGGATGAGAGCTGGCTACAGGTGCCTCCAGGGCGACCCCTAGCCAGCCCTCACCCTTGGAGCAGCTCAGTGAGGATGAGAGCTGGCTACAGGTGCCTCCAGGGCGACCCCTAGCCAGCCCTCACCCTTGGAGCAGCTCAATGAGGATGAGAGCTGGCTACAGGTGCCTCCAGGGCGACCCCTAGCCAGCCCTCACCCTTGGAGCAGCTCAATGAGGATGAGAGCTGGCTACAGGTGCCTCCAGGGCGACCCCTAGCCAGCCCTCACCCTTGGAGCAGCTCAATGAGGATGAGAGCTGGCTACAGGTGCCTCCAGGGCGACCCCTAGCCAGCCCTCACCCTTGGAGCAGCTCAATGAGGATGAGAGCTGGCTACAGGTGCCTCCAGGGCGACCCCTAGCCAGCCCTCAGCCTTGGAGCAGCTCAATGAGGATGAGAGCTGGCTACAGGTGCCTCCAGGGCGACCCCTAGCCAGCCCTCACCCTTGGAGCAGCTCAATGACGATGAGAGCTGGCTACAGGTGCCTCCAGGGCGACCCCTAGCCAGCCCTCACCCTTGGAGCAGCTCAATGAGGATGAGAGCTGGCTACAGGTGCCTCCAGGGCGACCCCTAGCCAGCCCTCACCCTTGGAGCACCTCAATGAGGATGAGAGCTGGCTAAAGGTGCCTCCAGGGCGACCCCTAGCCAGCCCTCACCCTTGGAGCAGCTCAATGAGGATGAGAGCTGGCTACAGGTGCCTCCAGGGCGACCCCTAGCCAGCCCTCACCCTTGGAATAGCTCAATGAGGATGAGAGCTGGCTACAGGTTTGATGATACCAAAAGCACTTAAAATTCAATCTGCAACAAAAAAAAGTCGCTCTGACGCCGCCGTTAAGGGCTGCGTCCGTTATCACGCTCATCTGATAAATTACAGAAAAAAAACGTAAACTTTATCGTTTTTTTGGCGCACTTATTTCACCGCCCGTTCCTACGTGCCGCCGTTCAGCACAGCATCCGTTATCACGCTCATCTGATGAATTACGGAAAAAAACGTAAACTTTATAGTTTTTTTGGCGCGCTTATTTCACCGCCCGTTCCAACGCGCCGCCATTCAGCGCAGCGTCCGTTATCACGCTCATCTGATGAATGACGGAAAAAAAACGTAAACTTTATAGTTTTTTTGGCGCGCTTATTTCACCGCCCGTTCCTACGCGCCGCCGTTCAGCACAGCTTCCGTTATCACGCTCATCTAATGAATTATGGAAAAAAAAACGTACACTTTATAGCTTTTTTGGCGCGCTTATTTCACCGCCCGTTCCTACGCGCCGCCGTTCAGCGCAGCTTCCGTTATCACGCTCATCTGATGAATTACGGAAAAAAAACGTAAATTTTATAGGTTTTTTGGCGCGCTTATTTCACCGCCCGTTCCTACGCGCCGCCGTTCAGCACAGCGTCCGTTATCACCCT
>NW_027363139.1:1315000-1422500 GCF_046119375.1 Phyllobates terribilis
ACCTGGGGTAGAGGGCCAACCCCCAGGAAAAAGATCACCAGGCCCATCGAACTGGCGCGACAGATATGTGGGAGGACGTCCAGTTTTGCCTGTGGTACTGGATGGCATTCCCATGAGTGCCCTACTGGATACCGGGTCACAGGTCACCACCATCCCGTACGTGCTCTTCAAGCAGTACTGGAATGACTCGGATATTACCCGCTACCCTGACGACGACTTGAGTATCATCGCCAGCAATGGCCAGCCCGTGCCACAGATCGGATTTAAAGAGGTGACCCTCAAAATCGGTAGAGTCGAACTGGCCGCACAGGGACTGATCATTGTAGATATTGATAAACATGAGAGTCACCCAAAAATAACTCTAGGAACTAACGTAATTGAAAATTGTCTTGCAGAGGTGATTTTCCTTTTACAGCAGGTTGCCAAGAACGCCAGCTCCGGCGAGCAGCGGGTGCTCCAGAAAGAGATCCGGGCACTGATGCAACGGCAACAAGTGGAACTCTCCGGCGGTGAGATTGGTAGCGTAAGAATGTGTGACCCTTTTCCTATTGCCATGCCCCCAAAAAGTGAAATGATGATTTGGTGCCGGGCAGCTATTGGTCTGAGAGGTAGAGATTACCAGGCAATGGTAGAACCAGTTTACTCAGACAGTAGGCCCACCATTTTGACAGCACGGGGGGTGGTCAATGTACGCCATGGGAGGGTGCCCGTTCGCATAATAAATATCGGGGAGAGGGAAGTGTACCTGCCCCGGTATGCCACGCTAGCCAAATTATATACCACTAATCAAAATTCTATACAATCTGTGGAACCCTTGCCTCCATCTCACCCGGAGGAAGGTAACGGCTCTAAGAAAGACATGGAGGACTGGTGTCAGCAACTACATCTGGGTACTGACTCCACTCCCTCACATCAGAAACAAGGAGTCTATCGGGTGGTTCAAGAGTATGAGAGAGTGTTTAGTAAACACCCGTTAGACTTCGGGCGAGTCAAGGGGGTAGAACACCGCATCCCCACGGGAGATCATCCTCCCATAAAAGAGAGGTATCGACCCGTACCCCCTGCACATTACCAACACGCCAAGGGGATGCTTAGAGACATGAAGGAGGCTGGGGTAATCCGGGATAGCTGTAGCCCCTGGGCAGCCCCACTAGTTTTAGTCAAAAAGAAAGACAACACCATGAGGATGTGTGTAGATTACCGGAAAATCAACCGTATCACACACAAGGATGCGTACCCCTTACCAAGGATAGAGGAGTCATTGGCTGCTTTAAGATCTGCTAACTTCTTCTCTACCTTGGATCTCACTAGCGGGTACTGGCAGGTTCCTGTAGCAGAGGCGGACCGGGAGAAGACCGCATTCACCACCCCGATGGGACTTAGCGAGTTCACCTGCATGCCGTTCGGACTCTGCAACGCCCCAGGAACCTTCCAACGATTAATGGAGTGCTGTCTGGGCCACAGAAACTTCGAGACGGTCCTGTTGTACCTGGACGATGTCATCGTATACTCCAAAACTTATGAGGACCACCTGAAACACCTGGCGGAGGTGTTCGAAGCTCTGGCGAGTTACGGCCTAAAGGTGAAACCCTCCAAGTGTCACCTCCTGAAACCAAAGGTGCAATACCTGGGACACGTGGTGAGCGCTGACGGAGTGGCTCCCGACCCCGATAAGATCACCGCAATTAAGGGATGGCCAAGCCCCTCCAGCGTAAAAGAAGTGCGGCAGTTCCTAGGGTTGGTAGGCTACTACCGAAGGTTTATTCCCGGTTTCACCAAAAAGGCAGCACCTATGCAGGACCTCCTGATAGGCCAGTCCCGGAAGGCCAAGAACCAGAAGCCGCCCTTCAAATGGGAAAAGCTAGAAGAAGAGTCCTTCCGCCAGCTGAAGATGGCCCTCACGGGGGATGAAATCTTGGCGTACCCGGACTATAGCCAGCCCTTCATCCTCTACACCGACGCCAGTAACATCGGGCTAGGAGCCGTACTGTCCCAGATTCAGCAGGGGAGAGAACGAGTAATCTCCTATGCCAGCCGAAAACTGCGACCCACCGAAAGGAACCCCGAAAATTACAGCTCATTTAAGCTAGAGTTCCTGGCCGTGGTATGGGCAGTCACCGAGCGCTTTAGGCATTACCTCGCTTCTTCCCGGTTCACCGTATACACGGATAACAACCCGTTGACACACCTGGACACGGCAAGACTCGGTGCCCTGGAGCAGAGGTGGATGGCCCGTCTGTCCAACTACGAGTTCACAATCAAATACCGGGCAGGACGCTCCAATACTAACGCGGACGCCCTGTCCAGGATGCCCAACCTGCCGGACGAAGGAGAAGATCCGGAGGGACTGGAAGAAGTTGAACTCCCTGCGTTCCACCGTCATGGGACTATCCAGTATTCCCACCGGGTAAGGGGTAAGCAGGCTGCTACGTTGAACCCCTTACCCCACTACAACTGGGCGGAAACGCAAGACAGCGACCCTGCCGTCCGACTGGTGAAGGAGATGCTGACTCGGCCGGAGGCTCGCCTTGAACCAGACGCTCCGGAGGAAGCCAAACAACTATGGGCGGAGAAGAGTCGACTATTCCTTTACAAGGGGAAGTTGTGCCGCAGAATGGTCAACTCCCGGACGCATGAACTACTCTGGCAAGTAGTGGTGCCCCGAAGAGACGCAGCCATGGTGATGGAGGCATACCACGACGGAGCTGGACACTTCGGGTGGAAAAAGCTGGAGTTCCTGCTGCGCGAGCGGTTCCACTGGGTAGGCATGAGGGGAACCATCGAGAAGTGGTGCAGAGACTGTGGCCCGTGCAATCTGAGAAGGAAGGACCGGGCCAGCCAGAAGACTCCCCTGCAGTCCATCGTCACCCGGCAACCGTTGGAACTGGTAGCCTTGGATCATGTAAAACTGACCCCAAGCAGAAGTGGCTACGTCTACGCGTTAACCATCGTGGATCATTACTCCCGGTTCTTGGTTGTCGTCCCCGTCAAGGACTTAACGGCTCAAACAGCAGCTAGGGCCTTCCAGCAGCACTTCTGCTGTCCACACGGGTACCCGGACCAAGTGCTGACGGACCAGGGACCTGCCTTTGAAGCGGAGGTCTTCCAGGAATTCTGCAATCTGTATGGCTGCCGGAAGATAAGGACGACACCCTACCATCCGCAAACTAATGGACTTTGTGAAAAAATGAACCAGGTGGTAATGGATCTTCTAAAAACATTGCCCCTGGAAGAACGCAGTCTGTGGCCTGAGAAGTTGCCCGATCTGGTGGACCTATACAACCACATCCCGGTAGGTTCCACCAACTGTACCCCGGCTTACCTAATGAGGGCGAGACCTGGTAAGTTACCTGTTGACCTGGAAATGGGAGTCCTGACACCTGAGGACACTTCACCAGAAACAGACTGGGACACAGAGAGGCAGCAGCAGTACCGGAGAGTACAGGAGAGCGTGGAGCGAAGTCTCTGTCAGGCTAGGGAAAGACAAGAGAAGACTTACAACCAGTATGCTCCCGCTGTTCCCCTGGTACCCGGAGAGCAGGTCTTGAAGAGGAAAAGACGGCTCCACAAGTTGGATGACCAGTGGGAGAAGGACCCGTACACCGTACTGCCCTCAAGCCACGAGAACCCGAAGGTCTGTACCATCAGTAAAGACGGAGGGGAAACCACAGCCATTGTATCCCGGGACCACCTGAAGAAGTGTCCCGAACAACTGAGGAACCCTGAAGAGAAACAAGAAGACCATCGACCCGTGGGAGAAAGGGAAGATATGGTTAGTACCGTGCTCGGGGACTTCCCTCGGTCTTGGACTCAAGTCAATGGTGCAGTTGTGGTACCCGTACTCACCTTCCTCCAACCATCATCCCAAGAACCTACGGAGCAACGGGTAGAGCTGGAAGAACAGCCGGTCCAGGAGGCAGAAGACTCCACACAAGTAGAACAGGAGAATCAACCCTCTGCTTATAGTGAGCCTGCCGTACCCCTAGTGAGACAAAGAGCCGGTAGACAGCTGCCCAGTTTACCCTTGACAGCTCCTACACCCTGTAGTTCAGGGCCAGACAGTCAGCTCCGTAGGTCCACTAGGGCCACTAGAGGCCAGTTACCCGCACGTTGGAGGATCTAAATGTTTAAGCTATTTTATAATGTTTACCTGTCTATAGTTGCTTGTGTGTAATTTTGTATTTCTAGTTGTTTTTAGGAATCCTTGGTGGATTTACCGGGAATCCTTGTATATAGTTGGAGCGTAACCCAGGATGGACTAAAGACTGTCAAGGACTCGGGGTAGAACAGACCCCTACCTGGTTACGTCTCCCTGTGTTGGTGAAATGGACACCTTGCTTTCTTCAGAGACTGCACCCGGTTGCGGACACGCCGTAACCATCTTTATGTGTTTTCTTATTGTATTATTAATGTTTTGCCTTGTTATGTTTTCTAAATGTGTTTAGTCCCGGAGTACTAAATTTTACTAGGGGGGAATGTGACACCCCAGGGGTCTGGTTGCCACAGTAACGTAATGCTATGTCTGAGAGCAGGTGGGAGGTCCTTTAGTCAGGGATCCTGTGCATGCCACACCTCCTGCCCAGTCTTGGGAGGGGAAGAACTTCCCCTATATAAACCTGGGGCTGAGGCAGGGTGAGTGAGTAGAAGAAGAGAAGAAGTAGAGACAGCATAGGAAGAAACAGCAGTTACAAGGAGTCAGGGCTGGCAGCTGCAGAGTTCGCCCTGACTAAGAAGACTTTTTACCGGACCCGGAGTCCGAGGCTGTGGGGACTAATTCCTGCCCAGCAGCAGAATCCGTCAGGCAGGGGATTTCAGGTCCTCTGGCCCAGAAGCCCGAAGGCACGGTCACACGCGTGGGACCAGCACCGCCATCGTGGAGCGGAAGCCATTAGAAGGCCCCGAGTCACCGGCCATACGGGCGAGCACCACACGGTACACTCAGGGACGTGGGCTACTTACATCAGCTCCTAGCAAGGTAGCCAGAAGAGTACAGTCAGTTTGGGAGGCCTACAACTACGCCTGGCCAGGGGAGATCCCATCTGCTCAAGGACTGACCAGGCCCCATCCGCTAGCAAGTACTCCGGGAGGGTCTTTTGTTGTTACCAGTAAAGACCCTGAACTACACCGTACCGTCTCTGAGTGGTTCCTGCTACCCCCATCATCCACGTCGGCTGCCCTGAGGCCATACCCCTCCCGTTGGGGGTTATACTATCACGCTGCACAATCCCACCATCGGCCTCAGCGGTCTGCCCTGCAGCAGCAGCCCCCTGACTGCACTCAACGGGTGGCGTAGTCATCAACCATTTACTACTAATGGACTGCCATCTAGTTTGACTCCCTGGGCACGGACCGGGTCACCGCCACGAGACTACAACCCTCCACAGATCCGGCTCCGGGTAAGCTCCCGCATGCGCAGCGCAGCGCGACACAGGCCCAGGGGCGCGTCATATGTATGTGTGTGTGTGTGTATGTGTGTGTGTATGTATGTGTGTGTGTATGTATGTGTGTATGTGTGTATGTGTGTGTGTGTATGTGTGTGTGTGTGTATATGTGTGTATGTGTGTATGTATGTATGTGTGTGTGTATGTGTGTGTGTGTGTATGTATGTGTGTGTGTATGTGTGTGTGTATGTATGTGTGTGTGTGTATATGTGTGTATGTGTGTGTGTATATGTGTGTGTGTGTGTGTGTATGTGTGTGTGTGTATGTATGTGTGTGTGTATGTGTGTGTATGTGTGTATGTGTGTGTGTGTGTATGTGTGTGTGTGTGTGTGTGTATGTATGTGTGTGTGTATGTATGTGTGTGTGTGTATGTGTGTGTGTGTGTATGTGTGTGTGTGTGTGTGTATGTGTGTGTGTGTGTATGTGTGTATGTGTGTGTATGTGTGTATATGTGTGTATGTGTGTGTGTATGTGTGTGTGTGTGTGTGTATGTGGGCAGGTGTGTGTGTGTGGGCAGGTGTGTGTGTGTGTGTGATGTCTGTCTGTTTGTGTGTGTGTGTGTGGGCAGATGTCATTGTGTGATGTCTGTTTGTATGTATTTTTGTGTTTCAAATGTGTTTATGCGTGTCTGTATACGTTTGTGTGTGTGTATGACTGCATGCGGCCTCCTGCTGAGTATATCTGGCGCCGTGCGGCCTCCTGATGTCTCTGGGGGGGCGCCGTGCGGCCTCCCGCTGTGTATAGATGGCTACGTGCAGCCCCCAGCTGTGTATAGATGGCTACGTGCGCCCCCCTGCTGTGTATAGATGGCTACGTGCGGCCCCCTGCTGTGTATAGACGGCGCCGTGCGGCCCCCCGCTGTGTATAGATGGCTACGTGCGGCCCCCCGCTGTGTATAGATGGCTACGTGCGCCCCCCGCTGTGTATAGATGGCTACGTGCGGCCCCCCGCTGAGTATAGATGGCGCCGTGCGGCCTCCTGCTGTGTATAGATGGCTACGTGCGCCCCCCGCTGTGTATAGATGGCTACTTGCGGCCCCCCGCTGAGTATAGATGTCACCGTGCGGCCTCCTGCTGTGTATAGATGGCTACGTGCGGTCTCCCGCTGAGTATAGATGGCGCTGTGCGGCCTCCTGCTGTCTCTGGGGGGAGCGCCGTGCGGCATCTATACTCAGCAGGAGGCCTCACGTAGCCATCTATACACGTATACTCAGCAGGAGGCCGCATGTAGCCATCTATACGGTGCCATCTATACACAGCGGGAGGCCGCACGGCGCCATCTATACACAGCGGGAGGCCACACGGCGCCATCTATACACAGCGGGAGGCCGCACGGCGCCATCTATACACAGCGGGAGTCTCAGTGCTTTGCAAGAGCAGTCAATAAATTCTGCTTGACTAATTCTGAGCACCATAAAGTCTGGTTCGCTTCTAACCTGCTGTCTTCATTTTCAGCTTGCTGAATTCTAACTCATTTACTGTCATTCGAGACGATGCCTTTGCTGGTCTCTTTCACCTTGAATACCTGTAAGTGCTCCACTTAATGTCATATTTTTGATTCTGTTCTTCTTCATCTTTTGGCATGTGCAATTGTATGAGCAAGTATTCATATGAATTTATGACCTACTTAAACCTTTGAGGACCTTAAATTTTATTCAATCAAATTTTTTTCCAGTTTAAAACTATGGGACATATATGTGTCTTGGTCCTCAAAGGGTTTTTAAAGGGGCTGCAAACATAAATATGAAAAAAATAATTCAATTAGTGCTTTTTGTGTTCATTTAATTTTTATTTGAAGTCCATTTTTTTTATATACCTTGAAATTAAGCCCTACCCCATGGAATGAAGCCGTACCTACATGACATCTGAGAGCTACATGGATCCCGCTTGTGAGGTTCCTGTCCGTCACTACTATTCAGTTTTAGGGTCCACTCACTAAGCCATATATTCTCTCATGCAAGAGAATAGGGCCAATTATGCTAATGACACTCGGCTCAAACTCTGTCAGAGCTTCAACTGAGTGTGATCCGATTCTCTCGCAGCACAGATATGGAGAAGATGGAGAACTTAATTTCTCCATCTTCTCCATAGTCTCTGTGAGTGTTCATCGGACTGCACTTGGATGACATCCGAGTGCAGTCCAATGTTTTACGTGCACCCGTAGACTTGTATGGGTGCACATGGTCCGAATATCGAATGAGATTATTTTCTCATGCCAATAATCGCAGATCTGCACTGTCCCATAGTATAACATAGGGCCGAGTCCTATCCGATAAAACATCACATAGCATTCGGCCGTGTTATACGACAGTGTGAGCGAGCCCTTAGAGTCAAGGAATATTTACATGCAAATGATGATATTACTCTCCAAGTGTATATTTTTTTAGGCGAGTTCATAGTAAATGCTTTGCCTTTTTGACATGTGATCAACTAAAGAACAAGAAAGATTTAGGACCTCCCCTATACAGAAACGGAAAATAGTTTGGAGGACTTGCATGTCCTTTTTTATTTATTATGAGAAAATCATAAAAGATCCCGTTTTTTAACCATGCTGTGACTTTCTGCTGAGGGAGAGGGAGAGAGCTGCCCTATTCAGAGTCTGTAATAAGACCTGCTGACAAAAGTGTTGAAGATACAGTCTAATGTGAATTAACAATGAAAAAAAGTTAATTTAACAAATGGCTTGTATTTTTTAATACAAACTTTTTTTGTGTTTACAGCTCCTTTAAAGGGAATCTGTCATCAGGTTTTTGCCACCTAATCTGAGAGCAGCATAATGTAGGGTTAGAGGCACTGATTCCAGTAATGTGTCACTTACTGGGCTGCTTAGTGTTGTTTTGATAAAATCATTGATTTGTCAGAAGGTAATTATTACTAGATGACTAGTAAGTTCTGTAGGACCCCACCCCCATCACTGATCAGTAGATTTCTGTGTACACTGAGCATGGGCAGAAAGCTGCCAATCAGTGGTGTGGGCGGGGCTATACAGAGCGCAGCATTCAGAGAGCTGCTAGATCTGCAGCAGATAAAACGGTGATTTTCTCAAAATGACAACAAGCAGCTGAAAAAGTGACACATCGCTGGAATCAGGGTATCTGCCCCAATATTGTGCTGCTCTCAGATGGGGCAGCACAATTAATATTATGCCAAATTAATTTCCCGTGAACTATCACATGATCTATCACGGGGATCATGTGACATGTCACGTGATAAATCAGGTGTGTGGAGGGGGCCCTTGCTACTCTTAATCCACCCCTGAGTGAGACTAATACTGTACAACCAAATTGGCTCAGCACAAAAGGTTTCTTCAGATGTGGAGCCAATCGGTGCAAAGCGTGTCTACATGCGGTTAAAACAGATAGTTTTATGTCCTTAAGTAATGATAGAGAATATAAAATTCATGATTTCCTCAATTGTAATTCATCAGGGGAGTCCCTGTGGATTTTCACATTGGATACCACAGGGGTTAAATTCAAGACAGGATCTGATACTGCAGTATTAAGAAATATAATTCTGCATTTATTTCCATGCATGTACACTGGGTACGGAAAGTATTCAGACCCCTTTACATTTTTCACTCTTTGTTTCATTGCAGCCATTTGGTAAATTCTAAAAAGTTCATTTTTTTCTCATTAAAGTCCACTCTGCACCCCATCTTGTCTGAAAGAAAACAGAAATGAAGAAATTTTTGCAAAATTTAATAAAAAAGAAAAACTGAAATATCACACGGGCATAAGTATTCAGACCCTTTGCTCAGTATTGAGTAGAAGCACCCTTTTGGGCTAGTACAGCCATGAGTCTTCTTGGAAATGATGCAACAAGTTTTTCACACCAGCATTTTGGGATCCTCTGCCATTCTTCCTTGCAGATCCTCTCCAGTTCCGTCAGGATGAATGGGAAACGTTGGTGGACAGCCATTTTCAGGTCTCTCCAAAGATGCTCAATTGGGTTTAGGTCAGGGCTCTGGCTGGGCCAGTCAAGAATGGTCACATAGTTGTTCTGAAGCCACTCCTTTGTTATTTTAGCTGTGTGCTTAGGGTCATTGTCTTGTTGGAAGGTGAACCTTTGGCCAAGTCTGAGGTGCAGAGCACTCTGGAAGAGGTTTTCATCCAGGATATCTCTGTACTTGGCCGCATTCATGTTTCCTTCAATTGCAACCAGTCGTCCTGTCCCTGCAGCTGAAAAACACACCCATAGCATGATACTGCTGTTATGATCTGCTACAAGAACTAAGGAAAGAGAGGAAATCTGTCCATACAATAGGACTAAGCTGATTCCTTACGATGCAGCGGGCAACCTGTTCCTTGCAAACAGACCCGCCTATGTCCGCGGCTAATCTGAACACAGACCTATAGATTAAAGGGAGGGGTCCCTAAAAGAACTAAGGACTGGGACAAAACTGGACACCTCCTGGCAGAAGTAGTAGCAGAAGAAGACAAACAGACAAAAGTACTTAGTGGTCCAAGGACCAAACAAACTAGAGAGATACAGTAGGTACAAAGCACCTGGCTAGATTAAGAGTCAAAGTAACACTGAAGTCCAGCAAAGCCTGAAGGGCGGAGCTGGAATAAATAGGCAGAAGGTCACATGACCACAAAATAGAAAAAACTAACAGGAGGGTTCTAACAACTGCCACCACCATGTTTCACTGTTGGGATTGTATTAGGCAGGTGATGAGCAGTGCCTGGTTTTCTCCACACATACCACTTAGAATTATCACCAAAAAGTTCTATCTTCGTCTCATCAGACCAGAGAATCTTATTTCTCATAGTCTGGGAGTCCTTCATGTGTTTTTGAGCAAACTCTATGCGGGCTTTCATATGAGGAGAGGCTTCCATCTGGCCACTCTGCCATAAAGGCCCAACTGGGGAAGGGCTGCAGTGATAGTTGACTATGTGGAACTTTCTCCCATCTCCCTACTGCATCTCTGGAGCTCAGCCACAGTGATCTTGGGGTTCTTCTTTACCTCTCTCACCAAGGCTCTTCTCCCACGATTGCTCAGTTTGGCTGGACGGCCAGGTCTAGGAAGACTTCTGGTGGTCCCAAACTTCTTCCATTTAAGGATTATGGAGGCCACTGTGCTCTTATGAACCTTGGGTAATGCAGAAATTCTTTTATAACCTTGGCTAGATCTGTGCCTTGCCACAATTCGGTCTCTGAGCTCCTTGGGCAGTTCGTTTGAGCTCATGATTCTCATTTGGTCTGACATGTAGTGTGAGCTGTGGGGTCTTATATAGACAGGTGTGTGCCTTTCCAAATCAAGTCCTATCAGTTTAATTAAACACATTTGGACTCCATTGAAGGAGTAGAACCATCTCAAGGAGGATCACAAGGAAATGGACAGCATGTGACTTAAATATGAGTGTCTGAGCAAAGGATCTGAATACTTATGACCATGTGATATTTCAGTTTTTCTTTTTTAATAAATTTGCAAAAAAATTCTATATTGCTGTTTTTTTCAGTCAAGATGGGGTGCTGAGTGTACTTTAATGAGAAAAAAATGAACTTTTTAGAATTTATCAAATGGCTGCAATGAAACAAAGAGTGAAAAATTTAAAGGAGTCTGAATACTTTCCGTACTCACTGTATGTATCTATATAAACTGCTCCAAAAATAAAGGGAACACTTAAAACAACAGAATATAACTCCAAGTAAATCAAACTTCTGTGAAATCAAACTGTCCACTTAGGAAGCAACACTGATTGACAATCAATTTCACATGCTGATGTGCAAATGGAATAGAGGATAGATGGAAATTATTGGCAATTATCAAGACAACCTCAATAAAGGAGTGGTTCTGCAGGTGGGGACCACAGACCACATCTCAGTACCAATGCTTTCTGGCTGATGTTTTGGTCACTTTTGAATGTTGGTTGTGCTTTCACACTCGTGGTAGCATGAGACAGACTCTACAACCCACAGAAGTTGCTCAGATAGTGCAGCTCATCCAGGATGGCACATCAATGCGAGCTGTGGCAAGAAGGTTGGCTGTGTCCAGAGGCTGGAGGCGCTACCAGGAGACAGGCCAGTACACCAGGAGATGTGGAGGGGGCCGTAGGAGGGCAACAACCCAGCAGCAGGACCGCTACCTCCGCCTTTGTGAAAGGAGGAACAGGAGGAGCACTGCCAGAGCCCTGCAAAATGACCTCCAGCTGGCCACAAATGTGCATGTGTCTGCACAAACGGTTAGATACCGACTCCATGAGGGTGGTATGAGGGCCCGACGTCCACAGATAGGGGTTGTGCTCACAGCCCAACACCATGCAGGACGCTTGGCATTTGCCACAGAACACCAGGATTGGCAAAGTTGCCACTCGCGCCCTGTGCTCTTCGTAGATGAAAGCAGGTTCACACTGAGCACATGTGACAGACGTGACAGAGTCTGGAGACGCCGTGGAGAGTGACATCCTTCAGCATGACCGGTTTGGCAGTGGGTGAGTAATGGTGTGGGGTGGCATTTCTTTGGAGAGCCGCACAGCCCTCCATGTGCTCGCCAGAGGTAGCCTGGCTTCCATTAGGTACCGAGATGAGATCCTCAGACCCCTTGTGAGACCATATGCTGGTGCGGTTGGCCCTGGGTTCCTCATAATGCTGGACAATGGCAGACCTCATGTGGCTGGAGTGTGTCAGCAGTTCCTGCAAGATGGAGGCATTGAAGCTATGGACTGGCCCGCCCGTTCCCCAGACCTGAATCCGATTGAGCACATCTGGGACATCATGTCTCGCTCCATCCGCCAACGTCACGTTGCACCACAGACTGTCCAGGAGTTGGCGGATGCTTTAGTTCAGGTCTGGGAGGAGATCCCACAGGAGACCATCCGCAACCTCATCAGGAGCATGCCCAGGCGTTGTAGGGAGGTCATACAGGCACGTGGATATATATGTATATATATATATATATATATATATATATATGCCTTTTTGTCATTCTAGTAGTAGGGCCATAATTAAGACATGATTTGTTGAAACGTGTAGGTCTGTAAGCTATGATAGTTGCACATTTGCTGTATTCTTTGTGGAGCAGTGTTTTATATGGCTAATAAAAGCTAAGTTTTAATATTTTTTCTACTAAACAAACCTTTACGCTGGATCATTTGCACTTTTCCCATGTCTGACTGCACTTACGTTTTGCCCTGGTACCACTTATCTGCATCTCCAGAAGTTTCCCATTTCTCTATTATACTCTTCAAATTACATTTTGAGACTTTCTCCTCCTGCTGTTGCACATATTTTTTTCCCTTCATCTGCACAGGTATCATTAATCTATCAACTATAATGGCCGTACCAGGTCCTGCAGGTCCTGTATCCCGTACACATGACGTGGGCAGTGCACGGCATGCCGCTAGTTTTTATTCTGAGTGCTCTTATATACGGTGGTAGTTTTACACAATGTTGAGCCTGTGATTTGCAGAGTGAAATGTCTGACTGCTAGAACAGAAGTATACGGCAGATTCTACAGCATGGATACATAAAGGACGTCCTGGGGGAATATACCTCCCTCCAACACTCGTCCAGTCCCTGCCTCACACTAGAGACATTTATAATAACTCCAGGACTATGGAGCTGGTCATTTTCTCATAATCTGTGGCCATTATTAGTGATCTCACATTGTACGGTAATATCACCCTGGAGGTTGTGATGTATTTAGTGTAATAGCGCCATCTAGAATATACAGTATATATCAGGCGATACCATGCTTACTATAGTTAGTCGTCTTCTGTGCCCTCTATAGCTATCTATTATACTTTATATTTCTTTATAATAATTTATAATAAATTACTCGATAGTTTTACAGCTTTATGATGTTTATTAATCTGCTGAAATGATAAAAGAAAGTCGAACCTTACAGTGGACACAGGTGGAAGTGTCCTCCATGATGGTGTAGGCTGAGGTGGAGCAAGTATTTAGTCAGTGGGGGATCAAGATGACGAGTATTCCCCAGGGTTCCCTGTTATCAGGGAGGGACCCGGTGTATGCAATCAAAAGATCTTATCCTCTGACCGGCTTTGTGCCATCAACAGGTAATGATCCTCTGTCCGGCTGTGTGCCATCAACAGGTAATGACCATCCGGCAGTCCGACATCAACTGGTCATAACCCTCCAGCTGTGTGCAATCACCAGGTAATGACCATCCGGCAGTGCGCCATCAACAGGTAATGACCCTCTGGCTATGGCCATCAATAGGTCATCACCCTCCGGCTGTGTTCCATCAACAGGTAATGACCATCCGGCAGTGTGCCATGAACAGGTAATGACCATCCGGCTGTGTGCCATCAACAGGTAATGACCATCCGGCAGTGCACCATCAACAGGTAATGACCATCCGGCAGTGCACCATCAACAGGTAATGACCCTTTGGCTATGGCCATCAATTGGTCATCACCCTCCGGCTGTGTGCCATCAATAGGTAATGACCATCCGGCAGTGCGCCATGAACAGGTAATGACCATCCGTCTGTGTGCCATCAACAGGTAATTATCCTCTGTCCGGCTGTGTGCCATCAACAGGTAATGACCCTCTGGCTATGGCCATCAATAGGTCATCATCCTCCAGCTGTGTGCCATCAACAGGTAATGACCCTCTGGCTATGGTCATCAATAGGTCATCACCCTCCGGCTGTGTGCCATCAACAGGTAATGACCCTCTGGCTATGGCCATCAATAGATCATCACCCTCCGGCTGTGTGCCATCAAATGTTTTTATCTTCTGTCCAGTTTTGTGCCATCAAGAGGTAATGACCCTCCAGCTGTGGGCCATCAACAGGTCATCACCCTTCGGCATTTAGGCTTCTTGTCTTCTGTAAGATGCGATTCTTGAGTCTCCTGATGCTAAAAAATATTTAAAAAATCACCGATTAAACTAATAATCTATCTTGTACATAAGCATCACAATTTATAATCTATCTAGTGCATAAGTATGACAATTTAGCTCACAGAACATACACTATGGTAAAACATTAGACCCTACAAGCAGAAATTTGCTAAACTAACATAAATATAACTGACAAATCAGTAGAAAAATCGCTACCAATGGCACAGCTCTCTTCACATCAACCTGTAACCATAGTAGATAAGAAATAGAGGACAATGCTCATAGTCAGTTATCAACAATTCGGCATGGGGCATCCCACCAGAGACATTATAATATCTAGTAGATTATAGATGGCAATAGAATTTACCAACAAGCACATAGTACGCCAAACTCAAGTACATAGTATGCCAAACCTCGACACGTTTTCCTAAAATAGGTTCATCAGAAGCACATACTAGACAGTGATACTTAGCAAAGCGTTCATAGATATATGCGCCATATGATAAGGTGCTAAAGTGCAAGTGTGTGACAAAATATCCATGCGATTTCAGGTGCAATGCTGCATTGTATGTAGTAAGATGGTGCCCATCAGACAGCATGTATAGGACTAACCTGTGATGAAAACACGAGCAATGGGAAAGTTCAAGCAGTTGCCTTCTCAATCTTCCTCGCCTCTAAGACATCTAAGGAAACATCTTCTCCTCTTGATTTTGGGTTGAGGTGTTGTAGGCATTTCAGGCTCTGGCATTCTAGGTTCTGACATACTAGGTTCTGACATGGTAGGTTCTGGTGTTCTAGGTTCTGGTGCTCTTGGCTCTGGAATTCTGGGTTGTTGGCTTCTCTGAAAAATCAGTAACCTCTCTTTAAGCTCCGTTGAACTTCGAGCTCTTCTTCCTATATTGTTGTGAGGGATCATTCTGACCCAGACAATATCACTGAACGCCACTTTATAGTTGCAACTAGGAACCTTTTTCGCATCCTGCGGTGCAGGAGCCATGGATGGAGTAGAACATTTGCCATTGGGCAGGACAGGTGTTCTCCTGGAGTCTTGCTTCTGAATCTGAGGGATGCAAATCGGCTCCTTACAAGCACTTTGTTCCTTCAGAATGGTTTTGTTCTCAGGAGTTTTCTGATTGTTTCACCAGGTTCAGACATTGCCCACTTGCTCAGGACAAGACTTAAGGCCAAATACTCTAGTATTGTCAGTAGTGTCATCACCGCAACAAAAACTGCGTCACGGAAGAGCCAAAGAGGAAGATTGATGGAAGCTTGATAGGTGCTTCTTCTGAGATCCACGGGTAGTGGGTCATCCTATAATAAAGAAAAAAAACATAATAAAGTCCTGTATATTTATACCCAATCCAGTCAAACAGAGAGCCCTTGTTATTATACAGTGATGGATACATTATCAAGCAACTTTCAGAAATATCCCATTGAGAAGATCAGGAAGAAGTTTGGGATTCACCTCCAGGGTCCATGGAATATTATTTACAGTTGGACTTTCATATGACGGACGGTCACGTGTCCAGTATGAGAAGTCCTGCAAGAGGCGATATTCTCATTAGCTGATCCTTGTGACCTCCATATTGATGAGAACATACTCGCCCTCAGTGTACTGTAATGTGGGGGGTAGAGCAACGTAAAGCACAGAAATGATAGGATGATACTCATCATCTCCAGAGGTCTCTCAGCACCAAGGTATGGTCAATGAGATACAAGCTGCAGATGGGCCGAGGCTTCTAATATACCCAGGGGTGACATCACAAAGCCCTCTGTGACATCATTGCACAGTTCTATCCATCATGTCACTTTGGACCTAACTAAATGTCTAAAAGAGAACCCTTCCACATGATTTCCAATCACGGAGCAGCTTCAGTTTTTCAAGAAAAGTTTAAAAAATATAATCTGTGCTGTGATTGGTCACAATGGCACATGAAGCAGAACGTCTTTAGATCTTTTAAAGGGAAAGTGTCAGCAATTTTTTTACAATTGTAAAATTGTAAAGTATTTATATTTATATATAAATACACATATATATTTAAAAAGGTTTTAATGGTATAAAATCTGAAAAAAATATTTTAACTCTTTTGATGTTTTCATCTTGTAAACACTAGGGGGAGCAGCTGCTGATATTTCCATGAAAACAGAATACAGCTAGCTCGCATTACGACTGCAGTAAAAGTGGGCGGGATCTGCTCACATGGGTGTGATGTCACTCCTCCCCTTCTGGGCGTTTGCAAAAAGGTAAATGAGACTGTAGTTTAGGATCACAGTGCGGAGCGATCACTGGTGACTGCAAAGTGATATATAAGGGACAACACCAAAGTCATTAATCACTACAAGGACAAGGCAGGAATGTGGGAGTCAGAGGGGTCACCCCACACTTATATCCCCTCTGACTGTCACTTCCTAAGCTCCTTTCCCTGCCATAACCTCTTATTCCCGCAGGTAAATTCTTACAGGACCCCCCTCCCCATCCCCTTCCCCTGCCGCAGCTGATTCTAAACGTCCTCCATATGTAATAATAGACAGGTACTCACCGGCAGCCTATGGTAATTCACAGGGTAGAACAGGGTACAGCACAGAAACAATATGGCGATCCTCATTGTCTCCAGGGGGTATCTCAGCACCAAGATATGGCCAATGAGATATGAGCTCCAGGTGGATGGAGCCCCCTTATATACCCCAAGGGTGACATCACAACGCCCTCTGTGACATCATCACCCACAACATTCCGTCACATGACATCACCCAGCACCAGCATCATGTGACCCAGCATAAATAGAAAGTCCTTGTTGGCTATAGCAACTATTCAAAACTAAGGTTAAACTTTTCCAACAGCTAAAGGCGGCTCTGTGATGGCAGTTTCTTCTTGTGGACGGTTGTGATAAATCTGCAGAACATCTACATAACGCGACATGTAGAAAATCCTGTCTTTTCCCCTCTGTTCTTCCTCTGGTGCTACAGAGACGGATAGAAGGAGCTTTTCCAGACCTTACAGTGCACAATATGGGACCTAATCACTGATATCCCAGATCTCCTCAGTACAAGCATACCGCCAACCTATGAGGACTAGAAAGAGGGCGAAACCATGCGGCACGCGTAGTCTGGCCACGCCCCTATCCACACCCCAAGCCACGCCCTTTTTATGCCTTGGCAGGAGGAGATGTCTGTACAAAGCGCAAGTTATCAAAAGGCTGAAGGAACACTTTATCAACATGAATGAAGGTTTTGAAGGGCATCCACTGTCCCGGCACTACCGGAAGTTCCACAACCAATCTTATAAGGACACTAAGTTTTGTGGGATCCGATTAGTCCCCAGAAAATGGAGGGGAGGTGATTACCTGAGATTAATGTCGCGGATGGAATCCAAATGGATCTTCACATTAAATAGCTTGGCTCTGAAGGGCCTTAATCACGAGAGTCAGCTGTATGCCTTCAACTCGCAGCGGTATATACTGTATGTATTTTTTATCCCAGTACCAATTGAACATTTACATTGCACTTTTATGAACCTCCTTATATTTTATCAATATAATATGTCTTTTGGATATATTCCTTTGAATCCACCTATTTTATATATGTATTTGTTTCTATACATTGATACCCCTATTGGAGATACTATATAATGTTTTTATTTTTCTCCTTCATTTTTTCCTTTTTATCTCTGGATGGTACTAAGTGCCGAATTTATACTATCCTGGTAATATACACTGATTAACAGACTGTTTTTTATAGCCATCAGAAATATAAG
This sequence comes from Phyllobates terribilis, assembly GCF_046119375.1. Lineage (NCBI taxonomy): Eukaryota > Metazoa > Chordata > Amphibia > Anura > Dendrobatidae > Phyllobates > Phyllobates terribilis. The sequence continues at coordinate 1,333,006 of NW_027363139.1, forward strand.
TATATAATTTTTATTCATTTTTAACTAATTGTGAAAGTTTGAACAAAGTCTTTTTTATTATTATTTTTTTCACACACAGTCTATTCTTATTGGAATTCTATCTTAGTTCTATTGCACCTCCATATGTCCTTTTGCACCGTCTTGTTAGTATTGGATCTTCCTCCATTTCTTTGGTTGTATTATCTTTGTGGGGGGCGTTTGGACTTTATTAGGTTACCAGTTTGACTACCAGCGAGAAGCTGACGAAGAGGAACTGTGAGTCCTCGAAACGCGTAGTTTTTTTTGGCCTATACAGGACATCGAAGGAGAAGGAGAGAGTCAAGGCACAGGGATAAGCCCTCCTGATATCCAGAAGATATATATAACCATATCATATTATTGATACAAAATATAAATGCACAGAGTCAATAAAATCATTTAAAAACACCAAACCCCATCCTTACTTTGCAGGATACCTATTCCAAAGGTGTATCTAGGTTTTCTGGCACCCGGTGCAGCAGGGGCTGGCTGGCACATTTTAGCCTGGGGGGCAAGCACACAGCAGTGGCCCATGAGTAGCGGCCCATCCTTAACATGTTTATTACCAGATGCATCATAAGCCTATATTCACACGACCGTATTGTCTAAGTGCTGCCCGTGAAAAAACCTGACAGCACTTGGACCAGTTCAGATGAGTGTTTGTAGTGGTCAGACATAGTACATATTATTCTTATGTATTACTTAATGTTGAGCGATACCTTCCGATATCGGGAAATATCGGATCGGATTGGATCGGACCGATACCCAAAAAGTATCGGATATCGCCGATTCCGATACCGGAAACCAATGCAAGTCAATGGGACGCTAATATCGGAATGCCATCCCAGCGTGAGAGAATTCTCCTGATTGTTTAAAAGCCGGCAGGCGGTAAAAAGCCGCCGGCTTTTAAACAATCACACAGCCCCATACTGCTTCCCCGCAGCCTCCCACCCCGATCCTGCGCTCCCCCCGCCACCTCACATCCCGATCGTAAGTTAGGACCGGGCGGGGAGCGCAGCACCAAGGAGCAGGGAGCGAAGGACCCAGGCGGGGAAGCCGGCAGGGAAAAGACTTCACCGCCGGCTTTCCCGCTTTGTGCTGCGCTCTCCCGCCGGTTATTTCAAATGAACAGCTGAGGTATCAGGTGATGCTGATCAGCTGTTCATTTGAAGTAGCTGCGGTGCCCTCAGAGGGTTCATGTGAGTTCATGCTTCACTGCATGAACTCACATGAACTTTCCCACGGCCGCACAGGTCAGCCTCACCTCCCAGACCATCAGACCCATCATGATTGGAGTGTGCGCGGGTGTCTGTGCGATGTGTGCGGGTGTGTGCGCGATGTCTGCGGGTGTCTGCGTGCAGGCAGACATAGGCCGATGTGACACTACTACTCACATCGGCCTTTGTCTGTCCCCCGTCCACTCGTGCCAGCAGGATCAGCTCGATGGGAGCAGTAGTTCCCATCAGCCTGATCCTGCTATTTAAACTGCCCCATATGTTATTTTTGCCCCTATACATCTTTTATGTTTTTAGGCCCCCCATATATTTTTTTTGTTTTTGGTCCCCAATAAATTTTAAATACATTTTTCATTGGTGGCCAGTGGTTACCTAAAATAAATTAGTTCATACATTACCTGATCGCCACCTAAAATAAAGTAAAAAATAAAAAACTACACCTATACTCACCTAGACACCGGTTTATGCAATGATGGGGCTGCTTTACGGCCCCGTCATTCTAGCGGCGGCAGTGGTTTAGAGCGGTCACATTTTATGTGGCTGCTCTAAACTGGAGATCTTCGTGGGACACTCGTGGACTACTACGGAGGGGTAAGGATAAGGTTGTGGTTTATTATTTTATATTTTATTACAGGAGATCGATGGCTTCGGGGAATTAGGTGTCTAGGTGAGTATAGGTGTAGTTTTTTATTTTTTACTTTATTTTAGGTGGCGATCGGCGGGGACAGGTAATGTATGAACTAATTTATTTTAGGTAACCACTGGCCACCAATGAAAAATGTATTTAAAATTTATTGGGGACCAAAAACAAAAAAAATATATGGGGGGCCTAAAAACATAAAAGATGTATAGGGGCAAAAATAACATATGGGGCAGCTAAAATAGCTACTGCTCCCATCGAGCTGATCCTGCTGGCACAAGTGGACGGGGGACAGACATAGGCCGATGGGAGTAGTAGTGTCACATTAGCCTATGTCTGCCTGCACGCAGACACCCGCAGACATCGCGCACACACCCGCACACATCGCACAGACACCTGCGCACACACCAATCATGATGGGTCTGATGGTCTGGGAGGTGAGGCTGACCTGTGCGGCCGTGGGAAAGTTCATGTGAGTTCATGCAGTGAAGCATGAACTCACATGAACCCTCTGAGGGCACCGCGGCTACTTCAAATGAACAGCTGATCAGCATCACCTGATACCTCAGCTGTTCATTTGAAATAACCGGCGGGAGAGCGCAGCACAGAACGGGAAAGCCGGCGGTGTAGTCTTTTCACTGCCGGCTTCCCCGCCCGGGTCCTTCGCTCCCTGCTCCTTGGTGCTGCGCTCCCCGCCCGGTCCTAACTTACGATCGGGATGGGAGGTGGCGGGGGGAGCGCAGGATCGGGGTGGGAGGCTGCGGGGAAGCAGTATGGGGCTGTGTGATTGTTTAAAAGCCGGCGGCTTTTTACCGCCCGCCGGCTTTTAAACAATCAGGAGAATTCTCTCACGCTGGGATGGCTTTCCGATATTAGTGTCCCATTGACTTGCATTGGTTTCCGGTATCGGAATCGGCGATATCCGATACTTTTGGGTATCGGTCCTATCCAATCTGATACAATATTTCCCGATATCGGAAGGTATCGCTCAACACTACTCCTGACCCCACACATAAACTTCAGCTCATCCAGCACCATGACAACCAGCACAGCAGAGTCCTGCATCTGACGCGCCCCTGGGCCTGCTGTGTCGCGCAGCGTCTCGCGCACGGGGCTTACCCGGAACCGGATCAGATGAGGGTTGTAGTCTCCGAGTGGCGGGGACCCGGTCCGTGCCCAGGGAGTCAACTCAGTGTGTGGCAGTCTTGATAGATGTTATTTGAGTGTCGACTACGCCACCCGTTGATTTGCAGCTATGGAGCTGCCGCTGCAGGGCAGACCGCTGAGGCCGGTGTAGAATTGTGCAGCGTGATAGTATAACCCCCAACGGGAGGGGTATGGCCTCAGGGCAGCCGACGTGGAAAATGGGGGTAGCAGGAACCACTCAGAGACGGTGCGGTGTAATTCAGGGTCTTTACTGGTAACAACGATAGACCCTCCCGGAGTACTTGCTAGCGAACGGGGCCTGGTCAGTCCTTGAGCAGATGGGATTTCCCCTGGCCAGGCGGAGTTGTAGGCCTCCCAAACTGACTGTACTCTTCTGGCTACCTTGCTAGAAGCGGATATAAGTAGCCCACGTCCCTGAGTGTACCGTGTGGTGCTCACCCGTATGGCCGGTGACTCGGGGCCTTCTAATGGCTTCCGCTCCACGATGGCGGTGCTGGTCCCACGCGTGTGACCGTGCCTTCGGGTTTCTGGGCCTGAGGACCTGAAATCCCCTGCCGGTCGGCTTCTGCTGCTGGGTAAGAGTTAGTCCCCACAGCCTCGGACGCCGGGTCCGGTAAGAAAGCTTCTCAGTCAGGGCGAGCTCTGCAGCTGCCAGCCCCTGACTCGTATTAGTATTGCCCCCACTGAGCTTCTGCTGTTTCTTCATATGACTGTTTCTTGTCTCTACTCTCCTTGACTCCAGGCTCAGGCCCCTGGACAGGGCCTGCCTGTGGAGCAGAGCCCATAGAGCAGCTCTGCTCCCTGTCTTCTCCTCTCAGAACTCCCTACCCTGCCTCAGCCCCAGGTTTATATAGGGGAAGTCCTTCCCCTCCCAAGACTGGGCAGGAGGTGTGGCATGCACAGGATCCCTGACCAAAGGACCTCCCACCTGCTCTCAGACATAATATCTCTATCACTGTGGCAACCAGACCCCTGGGGTGTCACACATCCACTGAGGCCCCTGATCATGTGACCCCTGACTCTTCCCCTCCTGTGACCTCATCACAGCTCCTGTGCGCACAGAGCAGCCATATATGTGGTGGCGGCTCTGCAGGTGGAGGTATGTGGGGATCCCCCATTACTGGGCGCAGGGGGCATTAACCCCTTGAGCACAGAGACTCTTTTGGGGTCTTGTGTTGCCCCTTTATAAGAATCATAAGGTTTTTGTTCTGTTTCCTGTAATAGATACATACGACCCAACTATGGAGACAGGAAGGGAGGAAACGTATTGTTCTCATAGTAAAGGGCCCCTTTACTGGCCCCACAGTGTAATGCCCCCATTATGCCCCTTATACAGAATGTATGATGCCCCCACACAGTGTAATGCCCCCATTATGCCCCTTATGTAGGATGCATGATGCCCCCCACAGTGTAATGCCCCCATTATACCCCTTATGCAGTATGTATGATGCCCCCACACAGTGTAATGCCCCCATTATGCCCCTTATGTAGGATGCATGATGCCCCCCACAGTGTAATGCCCCCATTATACCCCTTATGCAGTATGTATGATGCCCCCACACAGTGTAATGCCCCCATTATGCCCCTTATGCAGGATGCATGATGCCCCACACAGTGTAATGCCCCCATTATGCCCCTTATGCAGGATGTATGATGCCCCCACACAGTGTAATGCCCCCATTATGCCCCTTATGCAGTATGTATGATGCCCCCCACACAGTGTAATGCCCCCATTATGCCCCTTATGCAGGATGTATGATGCCCCCACACAGTGTTATGCCCCTTATGCAGGATGTATGATGCCCCCCACACAGTGTAATGCCCCCATTATGCCCCTTATGCAGGATGTATGATGCCCCCACACAGTGTAATGCCCCCATTATGCCCCTTATGCAGTATACATGATGCCCCCACACAGTGTAATGCCCCCATTATGCTCCTTATGCAGTATGTATGATGCCCCCACACAGTGTAATGCCCCCATTATGCCCCTTATGCAGTATGTATGATGCCCCCACACAGTGTAATGCCCCATTATGCCCCTTATACAGTATATATGATGCCCCACACAGTGTAATGCCCCCATTATGCCCCTTATACAGTATGTATGATGCACCACACAGTGTATGCCACCATTATGCCCCTCATGCAGTATGTATGATGCTCCCACACAGTGTAATGCCCCCATTATGCCCCTTATACAAGATGTATGATGCTACCACACAATGTAATGCCCCCATTATGCCCCTTATGCAGTATGTATGATGCCCCCACACAGTGTATTGCCCCCATTATGCCCCTTATGCAGTATGTATGATGCCCCAAAAAGTTTAATGCCCCCATTATGCCCCTTATGTAGTATGTATTATGCCCCCACACAGTGTAATGCCCCCATTATGCCCCTTATGCAGTATGCAGGACATTGCCAGACCTCATGTGGCTGGAGTGTGTCAGCAGTTTCTGCAAGGTGAAGGCATTGAAGCTATGGACTGGCCCGCCTGTTCCCCAGACCTGAATCCGATTGAGCACATCTGGGACATCATGTCTCGCTCCATCTGTGTCACCCTGGCCTGGATGCCACAAAATGTATTAAAGCTGTGTCTGAGAGCAAGGGGGAGGTTCTCTAGTCAGGGGAACATTAGCATGCAATGCCTCCTGTCTCAGGCCAGTAGGGGGAGCAGGCTGCCCCTATAAAAACTGGTGCTGGGGGCAGGGTTAGAGAGAACTGGATGGCCTGTCTCAGCATTGAGACTTGTCCCAGAGCAGAACAGGGACAGACAGTTGCACTGCACCTAAGAGGAAGTGTGGCAGGAGGAGAGCCACAAGCCAGAGACAAGAGGCGAAGAGAGCCTGTCTTGGCAGAAAGAGGACTTAATTTACCAGACTTTGGTGTCTGAGGCTGAGAGGATTCCACATCCCCCAGCAGAGAACCAGTCCGCAGGGGACTGTATATTCCTTGGCCTAAGAAGCCTGGAGGCCCTGCCACAACAGAAGGGACCAGTAAAGCCGTACAAGGCTGGGAGCAGAAAGGAACCCACGTCGCAGGCCATACAGGCGAGAATACACAGAAAGCTTGGAAACGTGGGCTGTTACCCTATCAGGAGGAGATAGCCAGAAGGAGCGCAGAAAGCACGGTAGGCCTACACCCTTACCCTGACCAGGGCCAATTTCCCCGTTGCTCTCAGACATCCAGGTCCCCCTCCTAGCCGGGACTGTTTATGGGTCAATTTACCTGTTCTAGTAAAGACCCTGGACTGCAACCTGTTGTCTGTGTGCTCCTTGCTTCTCCAGCACTATCAGCACTGGGACTCTCACCACCATCACTCCCACCATCCACTATACTGCCCTGGGGCCGCACTCTTCCCGTGGGGAGTCACACTACCCTAGCTGCACACCTCATCAGCCCCAGCGGTCGGCATGCAGCGGCGGTTCCTAATAACCGCAATCCACGGGTGGCGTAGTCGGACATAATCAATAGCACATAACGGACTACCACTGGCCTGACCACCCTGAGCCACGGAACCGGGTTGCCACTACTACTCCCATCGTTCCCAGACTGCCCGGATCCGAGTGCCCCACGGCCCAAGGGGCGAGTCAGCTTTGGCGTAGTCGGCAGGATTTCATGCCCGCAACCACCGGGTACTGCGTGCCTGAAAAAGACTTTTGTAACTTACCTGTGGCGAAGTTTCCCGCCGTCCGGAGTCGTTTCCCGCCATCCGGAGCCGATTCCCGCCATCAGACGCCATCTTGGACTGTTTCCCGCCGTCTTCTGCCGTCTTCCCGCCATCCGCAGCTGTTTCTCGCCATCGGACGCCATCTTCAGGACGCCGCGCGGGAAGAAGAGGGGCGTGGACTTCAAAACCGCGCGAGATCCGAAGCTCCGCCCCACGCACCGACGCTGCGCAAGGTCCTGGAAGGGAGAGAGAGCGACGCTGACGTCATCAGGACGCGACGCAAGGTCCTCGTCCAGAGCAGCAGCAGCAGAGCCGCGGCCTACAGAAGAGGATCGTCGGAAGGTAGGCCACGCTTAACTAGGGGGGAGGAAGATGTCGGACACAGAGGCGCCCACTACCACCAACGCAGCTGCAGCAGCGGTGATGCCCTTTTCCCTGCCCTACATCCCTGGAGCGGCCTGGCTGCCCAAATACTCAGGGGAGCCCCATGCCCTAACTGACTTCAAGGAAAGGCTATACAGTTTGTTCCACGTTTACCCCCTGACAGAGGAACAGAAGGTCAGCATATTGACAGGGCAGTTAACTGGCGCAGCCCAAAGGGAGGTAAAATCATGGCCCACTGAGGATAAAAGGACTGTGAAGGGTATTCTGGCCCGGCTGCGGGGTACCTTTGACACACGTACCTCCGCTGAGATTAAAATGAGGTTCTATGGATGTAAGCAGCGGGCACAGGACAGCATCAGAGACTATGCCCTAAATCTGCAGGAAGCCTTGAGGGCTATTCAACAAACTGACCCTGGCAGTGTGCAGGAAACGGATAAGCTGCTAACAGAACAATTCATAGAAGGTCTGCTGTCTAGCGCCCACAGGGCCCAACTGCGTCTCATGTTCTTTCAGAACCCCGACCTAACCTTTGCCCAATTTAAGGACAGGGCCATAAGGGTGCTCCGTGAATCTGCAACCAGTGGCGCTATAAACCCCCGGCGCCCTGCTCTCACCAACCACCAGGAGGCGGCGCCCTCCTCTATGGATCCCGTGGGGGCTGATGCACAGGCCCTGAACCAAGCCCCGTCGAAAGACCTGCACCACCAAGTCCAGGAGCTGACCAGGAGCGTCGCGGCGTTGACCAGGACCGTCCAGGCGTTGCAAGTGGACCCGTCAAGACCCATCGAGCTGGCTTCAAGTCCGGAGGATGTCCCGTGGCGTCGACAGAGGAGGATCCCGTCGTTCCGAGGGAGGCCCACAGACCGCTACGCAGAGGATGGACAGCCCATTTGCCGTCGATGCAACCAGCCCGGACACATTTCCAGGTACTGTAATTTAAAAGGGTCCAACCTGGGGCAAAGGGCCAACCCCCAGGCATAAGATCACCAGGCCCTTACAATTGGCGTAATAAGTACGTTGGGGGGCGCCCGGTTTTACCCATGGTGCTGGACGGTATCCCCATGAGCGCCTTGCTGGATAATAGGTCACAAGTAACCACTATCCCTTATGTACTTTTTAAGCAGTATTGGACTGATGCTGATATCACACGGTATCCAGACAATAACTTGAGCATCATCGCCAGTAATGGCTTACCCGTGCCGCAGATGGGGTTCAAGGAGATGACCATTAAAATTGGTAAAGTTGAACTGCCGGCACAGGGGGTGATTATTGTGGACATTGACCGTCGTGAAAGTCACCCTAAAATAACTGTGGGTACTAACGTAATTGAAAATTGTCTTTCAGAGGTAATTGTAATTCTACAACAGGTGGCGGTGAATGCTAGTTCCAGCCAACAGAGAGTCCTCAACAAGGAGATAAAAGCCCTGATGAGATGGCAGCAGGTAGAACTGTCTGGTGGTGAGATCGGTAGCGTAAGACTGAGTGACCCATTCCCCATTTCCATGCCTCCCAAAAGTGAAATGATGATCTGGTGTCGGACTGCAATCGGGTTGAGAGGTAGAGACTACCAAGCCATGGTAGAACCCGTGTACTCAGACAGCAGGCCCACCATTTTGACAGCCCGGGGGGTGGTTGATGTCCGTCATGGGAGGGTGCCCGTCCGCATCCTCAACATTGGGGAGAGGGAAGTACACTTACCCAGGTACGCTACACTCGCCAAACTGTTTGTTGTCGAACACAAAGCTATCAGGGCCGTGGAACCCTTGCCTCCATCTCCTCAGGCGGAGGGTAATGGCTCCCAGAAACAAAAGGAGGACTGGTGCCAGAAACTCCATGTGGGTGCTGACTCCACTCCCCTGCACCAAAAACAAGGAGTCTACCGGGTGGTACAGGAGTACGAGAGAGTCTTTAGTAAGCACCCGCTAGACTTCGGCAGAGTAAAAGGGATAGAACACCACATCCCCACAGGGAGCCACCCACCAATAAAAGAGAGGCACAGACCTGTACCCCCTGCACATTATCAGAACGCAAAGGGCATGCTAAGAGAGATGAAAGAAGCTGGGGTTATTAGAGACAGCTGTAGCCCCTGGGCAGCCCCCTTGGTTCTGGTCAAAAAGAAAGACGGCACCATGAGAATGTGCGTGGACTATAGACAAATCAACCGTATCACCCACAAAGACGCATATCCGCTGCCTAGAATAGAGGAGTCTTTAGCCGCACTAAAATCTGCTAACTTCTTTTCTACTTTGGACCTTACTAGCGGGTACTGGCAGGTTCCTGTGGCAGAGGCTGACAAGGAGAAGACTGCCTTCACCACCCCGATGGGACTGAGTGAGTTCAACTGTATGCCCTTCGGGCTCTGCAACGCACCAGGGACCTTCCAGAGGCTGATGGAATGATGTCTAGGGCACCGAAACTTCGAGACGGTCCTCCTTTACCTGGACGACGTGATCGTCTATTCGAAGACCTACGAGGACCACCTAAAGCACCTGGCCGAGGTGTTCGAAGCCCTGGCAGGCTATGGCCTGAAGGTGAAACCATCGAAGTGTCACCTGCTGAAACCAAAGGACCAGTACCTAGGGCACGTGGTAAGCGCGGAAGGAGTGGCCCCCGACCCTGGCAAGGTCACGGCAATCAAGAGCTGGCCAAGCCCCTCGAACATCAAAGAGGTGAGACAGTTTCTCGGGTTGGTAGGCTACTACCGAAGGTTCATCCCCGGGTTCACTAAGATGGCAGCTCCTATGCAGGACCTCCTGATCGGACAGTCTAAGTCCAGGAGCCAAAAGCCGCCCTTCAAGTGGGATAAACCGGAACAGGAGTCCTTCCGCCAGCTAAAGATGGCCCTCACAGGGGACGAGATCCTGGCCTACCCTGATTATGGCCAGCCTTTCATTCTCCACACAGATGCCAGTAATGTGGGACTGGGAGCCGTACTGTTCCAAAACCAACAGGGCAGAGAAAGGGTGGTCGCGTACGCCAGCCGGAAGCTGAGACCCACCAAGAGGAACCCGGAGAATTACAGCTCCTTCAAGCTAGAATTCTTGGCGGTGGTGTGGGCCGTGACGGAACGCTTCAAGCATTACCTGGCCTCCGCAAAGTTCACCGTGTACACGGACAACAACCCGTTGACACACCTGGACAATGCAAGACTGGGTGCCCTAGAACAGCGGTGGATGGCCCGTCTCTCCAACTATGACTGATCAAGTACCGGGCCGGCAAAACCAATGCCAACGCTGACGCCCTATCGAGGATGCCTCACTTATCTGAAGGTGACGAAGACCCAGAAGAGCTGGAGGAGGTAGAACTCCCCGCGTTTCACCGGTATGGAGCTGCTCAATACTCCCACCGCGTGAAGGAGGAGGATCTAACAACCGTGATGATAAATCCCCTACCTCAACACAGCTGGGCCGAGACCCAAGATAGTGACCCTGCCATCCGCCTGGTGAAAGATCTGCTGACCCAGGAAGATGCCCGCATAGATCCGGATGCTCCAGAGGAAGCCAAGCAGCTATGGAAAGAGAAGAGCAAGCTGTTCCTCTACGAAGGCAAGTTGTGCAGAAGGATTGTCAACCACCGGACGCACGAGCTGACCTGGCAAGTCGTGGTCCCAAGGCGGGATGCAGCTATGGTCCTGGGGGCTTACCATGACAGAGCGGGACACATCGGTTCGGTTGGTAGAAACTGGAGTTCCTACTAAGAGGAAGGTTCTTTTGGGTCGGCATGAGAGGAGCTGTAGAAAAATGGTGCAGAGACTGTGGCCCTTGTCACCTAAGGAGGAAGGACCGCACCAGCCAGAAGACACCCTTGAGGCCCATCGTCACCACGCAGCCTCTTGAGCTGGTAGCTCTGGACCATGTCAAATTGGCTCCCAGCCGGTCAGGATACATCTATGCCCTGACAATCGTGGACCACTATTCCCGTTTTCTAGTGGTGGTCCCAGTAAAAGACTTGACAGCCCAAACAGCGGCCAGAGCCTTCCAGCAATATTTCTGCCGTCCACACGGGTATCCGGAACAGGTCCTGACAGACCAGGGTCCAGCGTTCGAGGCTGAAATCTTCCAGGAGTTCGGCAACCTCTATGGCTGTAAGAAGATTCGGACAACGCCTTACCACCCACAAACCAACGGGATGTGTGAGAAGATGAACAATATAGTCATTGATCTCCTGAAGACGTTGCCCCTGGAGGAGCGCAGCCTGTGGCCAGAAAAACTGCCGGACCTGATAGACTTATACAATCATATCCCGGTGAATGCTACCAACTGCACCCCGGCTTACCTGATGCGACCCAGACCGGGTAAGCTGCCTATAGACCTGGAGATGGGAGTCCTAACGCCTGAGGACACCTCCCCGGATGCGGACTGGGATACGGAAAGGCAACTGCAGTACAAGAAGGTGCAGTAGACTGTGGAGAAGAGCCTGGCCCAGGTGAGAGAGAGGCAAGAAAAACTCTTCAACCAACACGCCCCTGCTGGTCCCCTAGAACCTGGTGAGCAAGTCCTAAAGCGAAAAAGAAGGCTTCACAAGTTGGACGACCAGTGGGAAAGGGAACCCTACACCGTACTGCAGTCTGATCACGACAACCCGAAGGTGTGCGTGATCACCAAGGACGGAGGAGAAACCACTAGTACCGTCTCCAGAGACCATCTCAAAAGATGCCCCGAGCAACTCCGTAGTGCAGAAGAGGATCAGAGTGACCTTGAACCCGCAGAGGACAAGGAAGAAATGATCAGCACCGTTCTCGGAGAGTTCCCTCAGTCCTGGACTCGCATAAATGATGCCATAGTGGTACCCGTCCTGCATTTCCTGCAACCGGCACAGCAACAACCAACACCAGAGCCGGAAGGTGAAGAGGAGCAAGCGGTTCCAGAGGCAGAAGAGCCTGTACCAGCAGCCCAGGAGAGTCAACCCTCTGCTGACAGTGAGCCTGCCATGCCTGCGGTAAGCCAAAGGACCCACAGACAGCTGCCTTCCCTACCTGTACACCCAGCTGGTAGCTGTACCCCTAACGCTAGTGGGGAAAGCCAGGTTGGTCCACCACCAGACAGTGGGCTACGTAGGTCAACCAGGAGCACAAAGGGGCTGATACCCGCTCGCTGGAGAATATAGAGCGCACTAAAATTGTAAATAACCTTGTTGCCAAATGTTGCATTGTTTGCAAAGTTACATGCATGTTTGGTAATTCCGTGTTTCAGTTTCTTGCAGTTACTGTAAGGACTCACAGGTTATGGACTTTTTATAACCGGGACCTGGTATGGACTGCGTTCGGAGCCTAACCAAGGAATGAACTAAGACTGTGAAGGACTTGGGGTAGGACAGACCCCCACCTGGTTAAGGCTCCCCGTTGTATTGGTGATATGGACACCCGGTCACAGGCCACACTGTGACCTTAAGAACTCAATTTGTGCGTCGTCTGTCTATTAATGTCTATTAATGTTTTATTGTCTTTGTTTATTGTTTAGTCCCGGAGTACTAAATTTCACTAGGGGGGAATGTGTCACCCTGGCCTGGATGCCACAAAATGTATTAAAGCTGTGTCTGAGAGCAAGGGGGAGGTTCTCTAGTCAGGGGAACATTAGCATGCAATGCCTCCTGTCTCAGGCCAGTAGGGGGAGCAGGCTGCCCCTATAAAAGCTGGTGCTGGGGGCAGGGTTAGAGAGAACTGGATGGCCTGTCTCAGCATTGAGACTTGTCCCAGAGCAGAACAGGGACAGACAGTTGCACTGCACCTAAGAGGAAGTGTGGCAGGAGGAGAGCCACAAGCCAGAGACAAGAGGCGAAGAGAGCCTGTCTTGGCAGAAAGAGGACTTAATTTACCAGACTTTGGTGTCTGAGGCTGAGAGGATTCCACATCCCCAGCAGAGAACCAGTCCGCAGGGGACTGTATATTCCTTGGCCTAAGAAGCCTGGAGGCCCTGCCACAACAGAAGGTACCAGTAAAGCCGTACAAGGCTGGGAGCAGAAAGGAACCCACGTCGCAGGCCATACAGGCGAGAATACACGGAAAGCTTGGAAACGTGGGCTGTTACCCTATCAGGAGGAGATAGCCAGAAGGAGCGCAGAAAGCACGGTAGGCCTACACCCTCACCCTGACCAGGGCCAATTTCCCCGTTGCTCTCAGACATCCAGGTCCCCCTCCTAGCCGGGACTGTTTATGGGTCAATTTACCTGTTCTAGTAAAGACCCTGGACTGCAACCTGTTGTCTGTGTGCTCCTTGCTTCTCCAGCACTATCAGCACTGGGACTCTCACCACCATCACTCCCACCATCCACTATACTGCCCTGGGGCCGCACTCTTCCCGTGGGGAGTCACACTACCCTAGCTGCACACCTCATCAGCCCCAGCGGTCGGCATGCAGCGGCGGTTCCTAATAACCGCAAATCCACTGGTGGCGTAGTCGGACATAAACATCAGCACATAACGGACTACCACTGGCCTGACCACCCTGAGCCACGAAACCGGGTTGCCACTACTACTCCCATCGTTCCCCTACTGCCCGGATCCGAGTACCCCACGGCCCAGGGGGCGAGTCACATCCACCAACGTCGCGTTGCACCACTGACTGTTCAGGAGTTGGCTGATGCTTTAGTCTAGGTCTGGGAGGAGATCCCACAGGAGACCATCCGCAACCTCATCAGGAGCATGCCCAGGCGTTGTAGGGAGGTCATACAGGCACGTGGAGGCCACACACAATACTGAGCTTTCATCTGTGAAGAGCAGAGGGCACCAGTGGCGACTTTGCCAATCCTGGTGTTCTGTGGCAAATGTCAAGCGTCCTGCTCGGTGTTGGGCTGTGAGCACAACCCCCATCTGTGGACATCGGGCCCTCATACCACCCTCATGGAGTCGGTTTCTAACCGTTTGTGCAGACACATGCACATTTGTGGCCAGCTGGAGGTCATTTTGCAGGGCTCTGGCAGTGCTCCTCCTGTTCCTCCTTGCACAAAGGAGGAGGTAACGGTCCTGTTGCTGGGTTGTTGCCCTCCTATGGCTCCCTGCACATCTCCTGGTATCTGCTCCATGCTCTGGACACTGTGCTGACAGACACAGCTACACTTCTTGCCACAGCTCGCACTGATGTGCCATCCTGGATGAACGGCACTACCTGAGCAACTTCTATGGGTTGTACTGTAGACACTGCCTAATGCTAATGTACCTCTAGGGGTGAGAGCAATGGCAAAATGAAAAAGTGACCAAAACATCAGCCAAAAAGAATGAGAACAGAGAAATGGTCTGTGGTCACCACCTGCAGAACCACTCCTTTATAGGGGGTATCTGGCTAATTGCCTATCATTTCTACCAGTTGTCTGCTCCATTTGCACAACAGCAGGAGAAATTGATTCACAATCCGTGTTGCTTCATAACTGGACAGGTAGATTTCACAGAAGTGTTATTGACTTGGAGTTGTGATGATGAGGTGCACCTTTGGTCAAAATCAGAGGCTTCGTGTCCCGTTTGCAACAGGCTTGACCTTAAATGTTGCCGAAAGGCAACAAAGGATGACCTTTTGTTGCAAACGGGACACAAGATGGCCGACTTTTGTTGCCGGAATGCAACATCTGTTGCATTTGGGCAACAGGCTTGACCTTGATACATTGGAACTGGACTAAAGAGTCAATATGGTAGTATGACCTTCTGTACTATAGTAATATATAGGGACTGATGGGGGAAATTTGTTTTTTGGCATTTGGGACGCTTACGCACGCGGTGGGATGCGCTAAATTTTTTTCAGGGTTAAGGCAAAATTTTTGCTCGAAACTGCGCGCTCTGCGGCCTGAAATATCGCTCCTGAGGGGGTCTACGCAATAAAAATGCAAAAAAATGTAACATTAGGGTTGGCTAAATCACTTACCTGATTGACCAATAGCCAGCCCTCATTGACTTTTTTGTTGACATTGTGTGTTCTGAGGAAACTCCACCGGGTGGCAATGTTGTCCAACTTTTTAATTTTTTATTTTAGGATTGTAAAAACACCAGATGGCAATGTTTCTCTTTCTAATGTGCACGCAAGCATGAGAGCAGGCTGCTGGTTGTCCTGGATTACCTGCATCCAGCCCTCATATTGGGCATATAATGTATATAGCCAACTCTCAAATTTTTTTTGCTTTAATAACACTAAGGCTATGTAACCACGATGCAGAAATGAAGCATTTTGTTCACGGCTGCCTCTAGCCAGCCCCCCAATTTTTTTTTTCTTTAATAACACAAACACCATGAGGGCTGGCTATCGTGTGTTCACGGATGCCTCTAGCCAGCCCCCCAATTTTTTTTTTTCTTTAATAACACAAACACCATGAGGGCTGGCTATCGTGTATCCACGGCTACCTCTAGCCAGCCCCCCAATTTTTTTTTTCTTTAATAACACAAGCACCATGAGGGCTGGCTATCGTGTGTCCACGGCTGCCTCTAGCCAGCCCCCCAATTTTTTTTTTCTTTAATAACACAAACACCATGAGGGCTGGCTATCGTGTGTCCACGGCTGCCTCTAGCCAGCCCCCCAATTTTTTTTTTCTTTAATAACACAAACACCATGAGGGCTGGCTATCGTGTGTTCACGGATGCCTCTAGCCAGCCCCCCAATTTTTTTTTTTTCTTTAATAACACAAACACCATGAGGGCTGGCTATCGTGTGTCCACGGCTGCCTCTAGCCAGCCCCCCAAATATTTTTTTCTTTAATAACACAAGCACCATGAGGGCTGGCTATCGTGTGTCCACGGCTACCTCTAGCCAGCCCCCCAATTTTTTTTTTCTTTAATAACACAAGCACCATGAGGGCTGGCTATCGTGTGTCCACGGCTGCCTCTAGCCAGCCCCCCAATTTTTTTTTTCTTTAATAACACAAACACCATGAGGGCTGGCTATCGTGTGTTCACGGCTGCCTCTAGCCAGCCCCCCAATTTTTTTTTTCTTTAATAACACAAACACCATGAGGGCTGGCTATCGTGTGTCCACGGCTGCCTCTAGCCAGCCCCCCAAATATTTTTTTTCTTTAATAACACAAACACCATGAGGGCTGGCTATCGTGTGTTCACGGCTGCCTCTAGCCAGCCCCCCAATTTTTTTTTTCTTTAATAACACAAACACCATGAGGGCTGGCTATCGTGTGTTCACAGATGCCTCTAGCCAGCCCCCCAATTTTTTTTTTTCTTTAATAACACAAACACCATGAGGGCTGGCTATCGTGTATCCACGGCTACCTCTAGCCAGCCCCCCAATTTTTTTTTCTTTAATAACACAAGCACCATGAGGGCTGGCTATCGTGTGTCCACGGCTGCCTCTAGCCAGCCCCCCAATTTTTTTTTTCTTTAATAACACAAACACCATGAGGGCTGGCTATCGTGTGTTCACGGCTGCCTCTAGCCAGCCCCCCAATTTTTTTTTTCTTTAATAACACAAACACCATGAGGGCTGGCTATCGTGTGTCCACGGCTGCCTCTAGCCAGCCCCCCAAATATTTTTTTTCTTTAATAACACAAACACCATGAGGGCTGGCTATCGTGTGTTCACGGCTGCCTCTAGCCAGCCCCCCAATTTTTTTTTTCTTTAATAACACAAACACCATGAGGGCTGGCTATCGTGTGTTCACGGCTGCCTCTAGCCAGCCCCCCAATTTTTTTTTTCTTTAATAACACAAACACCATGAGGGCTGGTTATCGTGTGTCCACGGCTGCCTCTAGCCAGCCCCCTAATTTTTTTTTTCTTTAATAACAAAAACACCATGAGGGCTGGCTATCGTGTGTCCACAGCTGCCTCTAGCCAGCCCCCCAATTTTTTTTTTCTTTAATAACACAAACACCATGAGGGCTGGCTATCGTGTGTTCACGGCTGCCTCTAGCCAGCCCCCCAATTTTTTTTTTTCTTTAATAACACAAACACCATGAGGGCTGGCTATCGTGTGTCCACGGCTGCCTCTAGCCAGCCCCCTAATTTTTTTTTTCTTTAATAACACAAACACCATGAGGGCTGGCTATCGTGTGTCCACAGCTGCCTCTAGCCAGCCCCCCAATTTTTTTTTTCTTTAATAACACAAACACCATGAGGGCTGGCTATCGTGTGTTCACGGCTGCCTCTAGCCAGCCCCCCAATTTTTTTTTTTCTTTAATAACACAAACACCATGAGGGCTGGCTATCGTGTATCCACGGCTACCTCTAGCCAGCCCCCCAATTTTTTTTTTCTTTAATAACACAAGCACCATGAGGGCTGGCTATCGTGTGTCCACGGCTGCCTCTAGCCAGCCCCCCAATTTTTTTTTTCTTTAATAACACAAACACCATGAGGGCTGGCTATCGTGTGTCCACGGCTGCCTCTAGCCAGCCCCCCAATTTTTTTTTTCTTTAATAACACAAACACCATGAGGGCTGACTATCGTCTGTTCACGGCTGCCTCTAGCCAGCCCCCCAAATTTTTTTTTCTTTAATAACACAAACACCATGAGGGCTGGCTATCGTGTGTCCACGGCTGCCTCTAGCCAACCCCCCAATTTTTTTTTCTTTAATAACACAAACACCATGAGGGCTGGCTATCATGTGTCCACGGCTGCCTCGAGCCAGCCCCCCAATTTTTGTTTTTCTTTAATAACACAAACACCATGAGGGCTGGCTATCGTGTGTTCACGGCTGCCTCTAGCCAGCCCCCCAATTTTTTTTTTCTTTAATAACACAAACACCATGAGGGCTGGCTATCATGTGTCCATGGCTGCCTCTAGCCAGCCCCCCAATTTTTTTTTTCTTTAATAACACAAACACCATGAGGGCTGGCTATCATGTGTCCACGGCTGCCTCTAGCCAGCCCCCCAATTTTTTTTTTCTTTAATAACACAAACACCATGAGGGCTGGCTATCGTGTGTTCACGGCTGCCTCTAGCCAGCCCCCCAATTTTTTTTTTCTTTAATAACACAAACACCATGAGGGCTGGCTATCGTGTGTTCACGGCTGCCTCTAGCCAGCCCCCCAATTTTTTTTTTCTTTAATAACACAAACAACATGAGGGCTCGCTATCATGTGTCCACGGCTGCCTCTAGCCAGCCCCCCAATTTTTTTTTTCTTTAATAACACAAACACCATGAGGGCTGGCTTTCGTGTGTTCACGGCTGCCTCTAGCCAGCCCCCCAATTTTTTTTTTCTTTAATAACACAAACACCATGAGGGCTGGCTATCGTGTGTCCACGGCTGCCTCTAGCCAGCCCCCCAATTTTTTTTTTTTCTTTAATAACACAAACACCATGAGGGCTGGCTATCGTGTGTTCACGGCTGCCTCTAGCCAGCCCCCCAATTTTTTTTTTCTTTAATAACACAAACACCATGAGGGCTGGCTATCGTGTGTCCACGGCTGCCTCTAGCCAACCCCCAAATTTTTTTTTCTTTAATAACACAAACACCTTGAGGGCTGGCTATCGTGTGTCCACGGCTGCCTCTAGCCAGCCCCCCAATTTTTGTTTTTCTTCAATAACACAAACACCATGAGGGCTGGCTATCGTGTGTTCACGGCTGCCTCTAGCCAGCCCCCCAATTTTTTTTTCTTTAATAACACAAACACCATGAGGGCTGGCTATCATGTGTCCATGGCTGCCTTTAGCCAGCACCCCAATTTTTTTTTTCTTTAATAACACAAACACCATGAGGGCTGGCTATCGTGTGTTCACGGCTGCCTCTAGCCAGCCCCCCAATTTTTTTTTTTTCTTTAATAACACAAACACCATGAGGGCTGGCTATCGTGTGTTCACGGCTGCCTCTAGCCAGCCCCCCAATTTTTTTTTTTCTTTAATAACACAAACACCATGAGGGCTGGCTATCGTGTATCCACGGCTACCTCTAGCCAGCCCCCCAATTTTTTTTTTCTTTAATAACACAAGCACCATGAGGCCTGGCTATCGTGTGTCCACGGCTGCCTCTAGCCAGCCCCCCAATTTTTTTTTTCTTTAATAACACAAACACCATGAGGGCTGGCTATCATGTGTCCACGGCTGCCTCTAGCCAGCCCCCCAATTTTTTTTTTCTTTAATAACACAAACACCATGAGGACTGGCTATCGTGTGTTCACGGCTGCCTCTAGCCAGCCCCCCAATTTTTTTTTTCTTTAATAACACAAACACCATGAGGGCTGGCTATCGTGTGTCCACGGCTGCCTCTAGCCAGCCCCCCAATTTTTTTTTTCTTTAATAACACAAACACCATGAGGGCTGGATATCGTGTGTTCACGGCTGCCTCTAGCCAGCCCCCCAATTTTTTTTTTCTTTAATAACACAAACACCATGAGGGCTGGCTATCGTGTGTCCACGGCTGCCTCTAGCCAACCCCCAAATTTTTTTTTCTTTAATAACACAAACACCATGAGGGCTGGCTATAGTGTGTCCACGGCTGCCTCTAGCCAGCCCTCAAATTTTTTTTTTCTTTAATAACACAAACACCATGATGGCTGGCTATGAGGAAGGGAGCTATGTCCTTGTAAAGTTAGCTTGTTGTCATGTGGAAAAGAGTTTGAGGGGATTGTGGCCCTGTGGAAATGCTTGTGGCCCGGCAGAAGGAGCCAGTGGTCCTGTGGAGAGAGCTGATGGGGTTGAGGCCCTGTGGAAAGGCCTGTGACCCTGTATAGGGGTCCGTTGCCCTGTGGAGAGAGCTGTAGGGGCTCGTGCCCTATGGAAATGACTATGGCCATGTAGACAGGCCTTCTGGCCTTGAAGAGGGGGCTTGTGCCTTGCAGACGGGCCTTGTGTCTCTGTGGAGAGAGCTAAAGGGGGCAGTGGCGGTGCAGAAAGTGCATTTCGCCCTGTTGATGGGAGCTATGGCCCGGTAAAGAGAGCTTGTTGTCCTGTGGAGAAGAGTTGGAGGGGCTTGTGGCACTGTGGAAAGGCCTGTGGCCCAGTAGGAGCCTGTGGTCCTGTGGAGACAGCTGAAGGGGTTGAGGCCCTGTGGAAAGGCCTGTGACCCTGTATAGGGGTCTGTGGCCCCGCAGAGGGGCATGTGGCGATGTAAAGAGAGCTGGAGGGAGTTGTGGCCTGAGGAAAAGGCCATGTGGAGCGGGCTGGAGAGGCCTGTGGAAGGGTCTGGAGTAAGATTTGAGCCTATGAAGTCCTTTGCAGTAAACAACATGCAACATGATTGCCTGTGGAGAGAGCTGGAGGGGCTTGTGGCACTATGGAAAGGCCTGTGGCCCAGTAGGAGCCTGTGGTCCTGTGGAGAGAGCTGAAGGTGTTGTGGCCCTGTGGAAAGGCCTGTGACCCTGTATAGGGGTCCGTTGCCCTGTGGAGAGAGCTGGAGGGGCTCGTGCCGTATGGAAATGACTATAGCCATGTAGAAAGGCCTTTTGGCCTTGAAGAGGGCGCTTGTGCCCTGCAGACGGGCCCTGTGACTCTGTGGAGAGAGCTGTTGGGAGTTGTAGCCGTGTGGAAAGTGCATTTGGCCCTGTGGAGGTGAGCTATGGCCCTGTAAAGAGAGCTTCTTGTCCTGTGGAGAGAGCTGGAGGGTGTTGTGGCCCTGTGGAAAGGTATGTGGCCCTATGGATAGGCCCTTTAGCCTTGTGGAAAGGGCTGTGGCCCTGTGGTGAGAGCTGGAAGGAGTTGTGGGCTGTGGAAAAGCCTGTGGTCCTGTGGAGACAGCTGAAGGGGTTGAGGCCCTGTGGAAAGGCCTGTGACCCTGTATAGGGGTCTGTGGCCCCGCAGAGGGGCATGTGGCGATGTAAAGAGAGCTGGAGGGAGTTGTGGCCTGAGGAACAGGCCATGTGGAGCGGGCTGGAGAGGCCTGTGGAAGGCTCTGGAGTAAGATTTGAGCCTATGAAGTCCTTTGCAGTAAACAACATGCAACATGATTGCCTGTGGAGAGAGCTGGAGGGGCTTGTGGCACTGTGGAAAGGCCTGTGGCCCAGTAGGAGCCTGTGGTCCTGTGGAGAGAGCTGAAGGTGTTGTGGCCCTGTGGAAAGGCCTGTGACCCTGTATAGGGGTCCGTTGCCCTGTGGAGAGAGCTGGAGGGGCTCGTGCCGTATGGAAATGACTATAGCCATGTAGAAAGGCCTTTTGGCCTTGAAGAGGGCGCTTGTGCCCTGCAGACGGGCCCTGTGACTCTGTGGAGAGAGCTGTTGGGAGTTGTAGCCGTGTGGAAAGTGCATTTGGCCCTGTGGAGGTGAGCTATGGCCCTGTAAAGAGAGCTTCTTGTCCTGTGGAGAGAGCTGGAGGGTGTTGTGGCCCTGTGGAAAGGTCTGTGGCCCTATGGATAGGCCCTTTAGCCTTGTGGAAAGGGCTGTGGCCCTGTGGTGAGAGCTGGAAGGAGTTGTGGGCTGTGGAAAAGCCTGTGGTCCTGTGGAGACAGCTGAAGGGGTTGAGGCCCTGTGGAAAGGCCTGTGACCCTGTATAGGGGTCTGTGGCCCCGCAGAGGGGCATGTGGCGATGTAAAGAGAGCTGGAGGGAGTTGTGGCCTGAGGAAAAGGCCATGTGGAGCGGGCTGGAGAGGCCTGTGGTAGGCTCTGGAGTAAGATTTGAGCCTATGAAGTCCTTTGCAGTAAACAACATGCAACATGATTGCCTGTGGAGAGAGCTGGAGGGGCTTGTGGCACTGTGGAAAGGCCTGTGGCCCAGTAGGAGCCTGTGGTCCTGTGGAGAGAGCTGAAGGTGTTGTGGCCCTGTGGAAAGGCCTGTGACCCTGTATAGGGGTCCGTTGCCCTGTCGAGAGAGCTGGAGGGGCTCGTGCCGTATGGAAATGACTATAGCCATGTAGAAAGGCCTTTTGGCCTTGAAGAGGGCGCTTGTGCCCTGCAGACGGGCCCTGTGACTCTGTGGAGAGAGCTGTTGGGAGTTGTAGCCGTGTAGAAAGTGCATTTGGCCCTGTGGAGGTGAGCTATGGCCCTGTAAAGAGAGCTTCTTGTCCTGTGGAGAGAGCTGGAGGGTGTTGTGGCCCTGTGGAAAGGTCTGTGGCCCTATGGATAGGCCTTTAGCCTTGTGGAAAGGGCTGTGGCCCTGTGGTGAGAGCTGGAAGGAGTTGTGGGCTGTGGAAAAGCCTGTGGTCCTGTGGAGACAGCTGAAGGGGTTGAGGCCCTGTGGAAAGGCCTGTGACCCTGTATAGGGGTCTGTGGCCCCGCAGAGGGGCATGTGGCGATGTAAAGAGAGCTGGAGGGAGTTGTGGCCTGAGGAAAAGGCCATGTGGAGCGGGCTGGAGAGGCCTGTGGAAGGCTCTGGAGTAAGATTTGAGCCTATGAAGTCCTTTGCAGTAAACAACATGCAACATGATTGCCTGTGGAGAGAGCTGGAGGGGCTTGTGGCACTGTGGAAAGGCCTGTGGCCCAGTAGGAGCCTGTGGTCCTGTGGAGAGAGCTGAAGGTGTTGTGGCCCTGTGGAAAGGCCTGTGACCCTGTATAGGGGTCCGTTGCCCTGTGGAGAGAGCTGGAGGGGCTCGTGCCGTATGGAAATGACTATGGCCATGTAGAAAGGCCTTTTGGCCTTGAAGAGGGCGCTTGTGCCCTGCAGACGGGCCCTGTGACTCTGTGGAGAGAGCTGTTGGGAGTTGTAGCCGTGTGGAAAGTGCATTTGGCCCTGTGGAGGTGAGCTATGGCCCTGTAAAGAGAGCTTCTTGTCCTGTGGAGAGAGCTGGAGGGTGTTGTGGCCCTGTGGAAAGGTCTGTGGTCCTATGGATAGGCCCTTTAGCCTTGTGGAAAGGGCTGTGGCCCTGTGGTGAGAGCTGGAAGGAGTTGTGGGCTGTGGAAAAGCCTGTGGTCCTGTGGAGACAGCTGAAGGGGTTGAGGCCCTGTGGAAAGGCCTGTGACCCTGTATAGGGGTCTGTGGCCCCGCAGAGGGGCATGTGGCGATGTAAATGTGGCACCCCAGGGGTCTGGTTTTCCACAGTAATGTAATGTTATGTCTGAGAGCAGGTGGGAGGTCCTTTGGTCAGGGATCCTGTGCATGCCACACCTCCTGCCCAGTCTTGGGAGGGGAAGAACTTCCCCTGTATAAACCCTGGGCTGAGGCAGGGTTAGTCAGTCAAGGAAAGTAGAGACAAGAAACAGCAGAAGCAATACTACTACGAGTCAGGGGCTGGCAGCTGCAGAGCTCGCCCTGACTGAGAAGATTTCTTACCGGACCCGGAGTCCGAGGCTGTGGGGACTAACTCCTACCCAGCAGCAGAATCCGTCCGGCAGGGGATTTCAGGTCCTCTGGCCAAGAAGCCCGAAGGCACGGTCACACGCGTGGGACCAGCACCGCCACCGTGGAGCGGAAGCCACTAGAAGGCCCCGAGTCACCGGCCATACGGGTGAGCACCACACGGTACACTCAGGGACGTGGGCTACTTATACCCGCTTCTAGCAAGGTAGCCAGAAGAGTACAGTCAGTTTGGGAGGCCTACAACTTCGCCTGGCCAGGGGAGATCCCATCTGCTCAAGGACTGACCAGGCCCCGTTCACTAGCAAGTACTCCGGGAGGGTCTATCGTTGTTACCAGTAAAGACCCTGAATTACACCGCACCGTCTCTGAGTGGTTTCTGCTACCCCCATCATCCACATCTGCTGCCCTGAGGCCATACCCCTCCCGTTGGGGGTTATACCATCTACGCTGCACCATCCATCCACCGGCCTCAGTGGACTGTCCTGCAGCGGCAGCTCCATAGCTGCATTCAACGGGTGGCGTAGTCGTCCTACATCTACCGCTGTTACATCGCCGCTCAGTTTGACTCCCTGGGCACGGACCGGGTCACCGCCACGAGACTACAACCCTCAAGAGATCCGGCTCCGGGTAAGCTCCCGCGTGCGCAACGCAGCGCGACACAGGCCCAGGGGCGCGTCAACTTTGGCGTAGTCGGCAGGATTTCGTGCCCGCAACCACCGGGTACTGCGTGCCTGAAAAAGAGACTTTTAAAACTTACCATCCGTGAAGTTTTCCCGCCATCGGTGAAGATTCCCGCCATCCGGCGCCATTTTCAGCCTTCTTCCCGCCATCTGTGAAGATTTCCGCCATCCGGCGCCATCTTCAGCCTTCTTCCCGCCATCCGTGGAGTTTTCCCGCCGTTGGACGCCTTCTTGAGGACGCCGCGCGGGAAGAAGAGGGGCGTGGACTCCGAAAGCGCGCGAGAACTGAAGCCCCGCCTCACGTCCGGACGTTGCGTAAGGTCCTGGAAGGAGCCCAGCAGACGCCGACGTCACCGGAGCGCGACGGAAGGTCCTCAACCCTGACGATCTACTGCGGAGCCGCGGCCTACGGAACAGGATCATCGCAAGGTAGGCCACGGTCCACTAGGGGGGAGGAAGATGTCGGATGCGGAGGAGAGCTTCATTGCCTCAACCCCCGCCAGCGCCACCGCTGCTGCAGTTATGCCCTTCACCATGCCCTATATCCCGGGAGCAGCTTGGCTACCCCAGTACTCAGGGGAGTCACATACCCTGCATGACTTTAGAGAAAAGCTGGATAGCCTCTTCCAGGTGTACCCCCTCACAGAAGAGCAAAAAGTGAGCATCCTGGTGGCCCAACTAACCGGGGCAGCCAAAAGGGAAGTAAAATCCTGGCCACCTGGGAGGAAGACTGTCGCAGGGATACTAACCCGGCTGAAGGACACCTTTGATACCCGCACCTCAGCCGAGATTAAGCTTAGATTCTACGGGTGCAAGCAGCGAGCGCATGAGAGTATAAGGGACTATGCACTAAACCTACAAGAGGCCCTGAGGGCCATTAAGCAGACCGACCCTGATGGAGTGGGAAACGAGGACAGGCTGTTGACCGAACAATTTATAGAGGGACTATATTGTAATGCCCACCGAACCCAGTTGCGGGCGATGGCCTTACAGGATCCCCATCTGGGCTTTGCACAGTTCAAGGACAGAGCCATCCGGGTGCTCCGAGAACCGGCACCGGGTGGCGTTGTGACCCACAGGCGCCCAGCTATCACTTACCACCAGGAGGCGGCGCCCTTGTCGGCAGGGCCTGTGGGAGCTGATGCGCAGGCTTTGGACAATGACCCGGCTCCAGACCTACACCATCAGGTCCAAGAGCTAGCTAAGAGCGTTGCTGCGCTAACCCGAACTGTGCAGTCTTTATAGGTTTCCACCCCAGGGAAGATCCAGCTGGCATCCGGACCGGAGGACATCCCGTGGCGTCGACCAAGGAGGACCCCACCGGCCAGAGGAAGACCCAGTGACCGATACAGCGAGGACGGACGACCCATCTGCCGCCGCTGCAATCAACCTGGACATATGGCAAGGTACTGTTCTTTAAACGGGCACAACCTGGGGTAGAGGGCCAACCCCCAGGAAAAAGATCACCAGGCCCATCGAACTGGCGCGACAGATATGTGGGAGGACGTCCAGTCTTGCCTGTGGTACTGGATGGCATTCCCATGAGTGCCCTACTGGACACCGGGTCACAGGTCACCACCATCCCGTACGTGCTCTTTAAGCAGTACTGGAATGACTCGGATATTACCCGCTACCCTGACGACGACTTGAGTATCATCGCCAGCAATGGCCAGCCCGTGCCACAGATCGGATTTAAAGAGGTGACCATCAAAATCGGTAGAGTCGAACTGGCAGCACAGGGACTGATCATTGTAGATATTGACAAACACGAGAGTCACCCAAAAATAACTCTAGGAACTAATGTAATTGAAAATTGTCTTGCAGAGGTGATTTTCCTTTTACAGCAGGTTGCCAAGAACGCCAGCTCCGGCGAGCAGCGGGTGCTCCAGAAAGAGATCCGGGCACTGATGCGACGGCAACAGGTGGAACTCTCCGGCGGTGAGATTGGTAGCGTAAGAATGTGTGACCCTTTTCCTATTGCCATGCCCCCAAAAAGTGAAATGATGATTTGGTGCCGGGCAGCTATTGGTCTGAGAGGTAGAGATTACCAGGCAATGGTAGAACCAGTTTACTCGGACAGTAGGCCCACCATTTTGACAGCACGGGGGGTGGTTGATGTACGCCATGGGAGGGTGCCCGTTCGCATAATAAATATCGGGGAGAGGGAAGTGTACCTGCCCCGGTATGCCACGCTAGCCAAATTATATACCATTAACCAAAATTCTATACAATCTGTGGAACCCTTGCCTCCATCTCACCCGGAGGAAGGTAACGGCTCTAAGAAAAACATGGAGGACTGGTGTCAGCAACTACATCTGGGTACTGACTCCACTCCCGCACACCAGAAACAAGGAGTCTATCGGGTGGTTCAGGAGTACGAGAGAGTGTTCAGTAAACACCCGTTAGACTTCGGGCGAGTCAAGGGGGTAGAACACCACATCCCCACGGGAGACCATCCTCCTATAAAAGAGAGGTATCGACCCGTACCCCCTGCCCACTACCAACACGCCAAGGGGATGCTTAGAGACATGAAGGAGGCTGGGGTGATCAGGGATAGCTGTAGCCCCTGGGCAGCTCCACTAGTCTTAGTCCGAAAGAAAGACAACACCATGAGGATGTGTGTAGATTACCGGAAAATCAATCGTATCACACACAAGGATGCGTACCCCTTACCAAGGATAGAGGAGTCATTGGCTGCTTTAAGATCTGCTAACTTCTTCTCTACCTTGGATCTCACTAGCGGGTACTGGCAGGTTCCTGTAGCAGAGGCGGACCGGGAGAAGACCGCATTCACCACCCCGATGGGACTTAGCGAGTTCACCTGCATGCCGTTCGGACTCTGCAACGCACCGGGAACCTTCCAACGACTAATGGAGTGTTGTCTGGGCCACAGAAACTTCGAGACGGTCCTGTTGTACCTGGACGATGTCATCGTATATTCCAAGACGTATGAGGACCACCTGAAACACCTGGCGGAAGTGTTCGAAGCTCTGGCAAGTTACGGCCTAAAGGTGAAACCCTCCAAGTGTCACCTCCTGAAACCAAAGGTGCAGTACCTGGGACACGTGGTGAGCGCTGACGGAGTGGCTCCCGACCCTGATAAGATCACCGCAATTAAGGAATGGCCAAGCCCCTCCAGCGTAAAAGAAGTGCGGCAGTTCCTCGGGTTGGTAGGCTACTACCGAAGGTTTATTCCCGGTTTCACCAAAAAGGCAGCACCTATGCAGGACCTCCTGATAGGCCAGTCCCGGAAGGCCAAGAACCAGAAGCCGCCCTTCAAATGGGAGGAGCTGGAAGAAGAGTCCTTCCGCCAGCTGAAGATGGCCCTCACGGGGGACGAAATCCTGGCGTACCCGGATTATAGCCAGCCCTTTATCCTCTACACCGACGCCAGTAACATCGGGCTAGGAGCCGTACTGTCCCAGATCCAGCAGGGGAAGGAACGAGTAATCGCCTACGCCAGCCGAAAACTGCGACCCACCGAAAGGAACCCCGAGAATTACAGCTCATTTAAGCTAGAGTTCCTGGCCGTAGTATGGGCAGTCACCGAGCGCTTTAAGCATTACCTCGCTTCTTCCCGGTTCACCGTGTACACGGATAACAACCCGTTGACACACCTGGACACGGCAAGACTCGGTGCCCTGGAGCAGAGGTGGATGGCCCGTTTGTCCAACTACGAGTTCACAATCAAATACCGGGCAGGACGCTCCAATACCAACGCGGACGCCCTGTCCAGGATGCCCAACCTGCCGGACGGAGGAGAAGATCCGGAGGGACTGGAAGAAGTTGAACTCCCTGCGTTCCACCGTCATGGGACTATCCAGTATTCCCACCGGGTAAGGAGTAAGCAGGCTGCTACGTTGAACCCCTTACCCCACTACAACTGGGCGGAAATGCAAGACAGCGACCCTGCCGTCCGACTGGTGAAGGAGATGCTGACTCGGCCGGAGGCTCGCCTTGAACCAGACGCTCCGGAGGAAGCCAAACAACTATGGGCAGAGAAGAGTCGACTGTTCCTTTACAAAGGGAAGTTGTGCCGCAGAATGGTTAACTCCCGGACGCATGAATTACTCTGGCAAGTAGTGGTGCCACGAAGAGACGCAGCCATGGTGATGGAGGCATACCACGACGGAGCTGGACACTTCGGGTGGAAGAAGCTGGAGTTCCTGCTGCGCGAGCGGTTCCACTGGGTAGGCATGAGGGGAACCATCGAGAAGTGGTGCAGAGACTGTGGCCCGTGCAACCTGAGAAGGAAGGACCGTGCCAGCCAGAAGACTCCCCTGCAGTCCATCGTCACCCGGTAACCGTTGGAACTGGTAGCCTTGGATCATGTAAAACTGACCCCAAGCAGAAGTGGCTACGTCTACGCGTTAACCATCGTGGATCATTACTCCCGGTTTCTGGTTGTCGTCCCCGTCAAGGACTTAACGGCTCAAACAGCAGCTAGAGCCTTCCAGCAGCACTTTTGCCGTCCACACGGGTACCCGGACCAAGTGCTGACGGACCAGGGACCTGCCTTTGAAGCGGAGGTCTTCCAGGAATTCTGCAATCTGTATGGCTGCCGGAAGATAAGGACGACACCCTACCATCCGCAAACTAATGGACTTTGTGAGAAAATGAACCAGGTGGTAATGGATCTTCTAAAAACGTTGCCCCTGGAAGAACGCAGTCTGTGGCCTGAGAAGTTGACCGATCTGGTGGACCTATACAACCACATCCCGGTAGGTTCCACCAACTGTACCCCGGCTTACCTAATGAGGGCAAGACCTGGTAAGTTACCTGTTGACCTGGAAATGGGAGTCCTGACACCCGAGGACACTTCACCAGAAACAGACTGGGACACAGAGAGGCAGCAGCAGTACCGGAGAGTACAGGAGAGCGTGGAGCGAAGTCTCTGTCAGGCTAGGGAAAGACAAGAGAAAACTTACAACCAGTATGCTCCCGCTGTTCCCCTGGTACCCGGAGAGCAGGTCTTGAAGAGGAAGAGACGGCTCCACAAGTTGGATGACCAGTGGGAGAAGGACCCGTACACCGTACTGCCCTCAAGCCACGAGAACCCGAAGGTTTGTACCATCAGTAAAGACGGAGGGGAAACCACAGCCATTGTATCCCGGGACCACCTGAAGAAGTGTCCCGAACAACTGAGGAACCCTGAAGAGGAACAAGAAGACCATCGACCCGTAGAGGAAAGGGAAGATATGGTTAGTACTGTGCTCGGGGACTTCCCTCGGTCTTGGACTCAAGTCAATGGTGCAGTTGTGGTACCCGTACTCACCTTCCTCCAACCAGCATCCCAAGCACCTACGGAGCAACAGGTAGAGCTGGAAGAACAGCCGGTCCAGGAGGCAGAAGACTCCACACAAGCAGAACAGGAGGATCAACCCTCTGCTTATAGTGAGCCTGCCGTACCCCTAGTGAGACAAAGAGCCGGTAGACAGCTGCCCAGTTTACCCTTGACAGCTCCTACACCCTGTAGTTCAGGGCCAGACAGTCAGCTCCGTAGGTCCACTAGGGCCACTAGAGGCCAGTTACCCGCACGCTGGAGGATTTGAAGTGTATAAATTGTTTTATTTATGTTTATCTGTGTATTGTTGCTTGTGTATAATTTTGTGTTTCCAGTTATTTTTAGGAATCCTTGGTGGATTTACCGGGAATCCTTGTACATAGTTGGAGCGTAACCCAGGATGGACTAGAGACTGTTAAGGACTCAGGGTAGGACAGACCCCTACCTGGTTACGTCTCCCTGTTTTGGTGAAATGGACACCTTGCTTTCTTCAAAGACTACACCCGGTTACGGACATGCCGTGACCACCTTTATGTGTTTCTTCTTATTGTACTATTATTGTTGTTATATCTTGTTATGTTTTTTCTAAAATATGTTTAGTCCCGGAGTACTAAATTTCACTAGGGGGGAATGTGGCACCCCAGGGGTCTGGTTTTCCACAGTAATGTAATGTTATGTCTGAGAGCAGGTGGGAGGTCATTTGGTCAGGGATCCTGTGCATGCCACACCTCCTGCCCAGTCTTGGGAGGGGAAGAACTTCCCCTGTATAAACCCTGGGCTGAGGCAGGGTTAGTCAGTCAAGGAAAGTAGAGACAAGAAACAGCAGAAGCAATACTACTACGAGTCAGGGGCTGGCAGCTGCAGAGCTCGCCCTGACTGAGAAGATTTCTTACCGGACCCGGAGTCCGAGGCTGTGGGGACTAACTCCTACCCAGCAGCAGAATCCGTCCGGCAGGGGATTTCAGGTCCTCTGGCCAAGAAGCCCAAAGGCACGGTCACACGCGTGGGACCAGCACCGCCACCGTAGAGCGGAAGCCACTAGAAGGCCCCGAGTCACCGGCCATACGGGTGAGCACCACACGGTACACTCAGGGACGTGGGCTACTTATACCCGCTTCTAGCAAGGTAGCCAGAAGAGTACAGTCAGTTTGGGAGGCCTACAACTTCGCCTGGCCAGGGGAGATCCCATCTGCTCAAGGACTGACCAGGCCCCGTTCACTAGCAAGTACTCCGGGAGGGTCTATCGTTGTTACCAGTAAAGACCCTGAATTACACCGCACCGTCTCTGAGTGGTTCCTGCTACCCCCATCATCCACATCTGCTGCCCTGAGGCCATACCCCTCCCGTTGGGGGTTATACCATCTACGCTGCACCATCCATCCACCGGCCTCAGCGGACTGTCCTGCAGCGGCAGCTCCATAGCTGCATTCAACGGGTGGCGTAGTCGTCCTACATCCACCGCTGTTACATCGCCGCTCAGTTTGACTCCCTGGGCACGGACCGGGTCACCGCCACGAGACTACAACCCTCAAGAGATCCGGCTCCGGGTAAGCTCCCGCGTGCGCAACGCAGCGCGACACAGGCCCAGGGGCGCGTCATAAAGAGAGCTGGAGGGAGTTGTGGCCTGAGGAAAAGGCCATGTGGAGCGGGCTGGAGAGGCCTGTGGAAGGCTCTGGAGTAAGATTTGAGCCTATGAAGTCCTTTGCAGTAAACAACATGCAATATGATTGCCTGTGGAGAGAGCTGGAGGGGCTTGTGGCACTGTGGAAAGGCCTGTGGCCCAGTAGGAGCCTGTGGTCCTGTGGAGAGAGCTGAAGGTGTTGTGGCCCTGTGGAAATGCCTGTGATCCTGTATAGGGGTCTGTTGCCCTGTGGAGAGAGCTGGAGGGGCTCGTGCCCTATGGAAATGACTATGGCCATGTAGAAAGGCCTTTTGGCCTTGAAGAGGGGGCTTGTGCCCTGCAGACGGGCCCTGTGACTCTGTGGAGAGAGCTGTTGGGAGTTGTGGCCGTGTGGAAAGTGCATTTGGCCCTGTGGAGGTGAGCTATGGCCCTGTAAAGAGAGCTTCTTGTCCTGTGGAGAGAGCTGGAGGGTGTTGTGGCCCTGTGGAAAGGTATGTAGCCCTATGGATAGGCCCTTTAGCCTTGTGGAAAGGGCTGTGGCCCTGTGGTGAGAGCTGGAAGGAGTTGTGGGCTGTGGAAAAGCCTGTGGTCCTGTGGAGACAGCTGAAGGGGTTGAGGCCCTGTGGAAAGGCCTGTGACCCTGTATAGGGGTCTGTGGCCACGCAGAGGGGCATGTGGCGATGTAAAGAGAGCTGGAGGGAGTTGTGGCCTGAGGAAAAGGCCATGTGGAGCGGGCTGGAGAGGCCTGTGGAAGGCTCTGGAGTAAGATTTGAGCCTATGAAGTCCTTTGCAGTAAACAACATGCAACATGATTGCCTGTGGAGAGAGCTGGAGGGGCTTGTGGCACTGTAGAAAGGCCTGTGGCCCAGTAGGAGCCTGTGGTCCTGTGGAGAGAGCTGAAGGTGTTGTGGCCCTGTGGAAAGGCCTGTGATCCTGTATAGGGGTCTGTTGCCCTGTGGAGAGAGCTGGAGGGGCTCGTGCCGTATGGAAATGACTATGGCCATGTAGAAAGGCCTTTTGGCCTTGAAGAGGGGGCTTGTGCCCTGCAGACGGGCCCTGTGACTCTGTGGAGAGAGCTGTTGGGAGTTGTAGCCGTGTGGAAAGTGCATTTGGCCCTGTGGAGGTGAGGTATGGCCCTGTAAAGAGAGCTTCTTGTCCTGTGGAGAGAGCTGGAGGGTGTTGTGGCCCTGTGGAAAGGTATGTGGCCCTATGGATAGGCCCTTTAGCCTTGTGGAAAGGGCTGTGGCCCTGTGGTGAGAGCTGGAAGGAGTTGTGGGCTGTGGAAAAGCCTGTGGTCCTGTGGAGACAGCTGAAGGGGTTGAGGCCCTGTGGAAAGGCCTGTGACCCTGTATAGGGGTCTGTGGCCCCGCAGAGGGGCATGTGGCGATGTAAAGAGAGCTGGAGGGAGTTGTGGCCTGAGGAAAAGGCCATGTGGAGCGGGCTGGAGAGGCCTGTGGAAGGCTCTGGAGTAAGATTTGAGCCTATGAAGTCCTTTGCAGTAAACAACATGCAACATGATTGCCTGTGGAGAGAGCTGGAGGGGCTTGTGGCACTGTGGAAAGGCCTGTGGCCCAGTAGGAGCCTGTGGTCCTGTGGAGAGAGCTGAAGGTGTTGTGGCCCTGTGGAAAGGCCTGTGACCCTGTATAGGGGTCCGTTGCCCTGTGGAGAGAGCTGGAGGGGCTCGTGCCGTATGGAAATGACTATAGCCATGTAGAAAGGCCTTTTGGCTTTGAAGAGGGCGCTTGTGCCCTGCAGACGGGCCCTGTGACTCTGTGGAGAGAGCTGTTGGGAGTTGTAGCCGTGTGGAAAGTGCATTTGGCCCTGTGGAGGTGAGCTATGGCCCTGTAAAGAGAGCTTCTTGTCCTGTGGAGAGAGCTGGAGGGTGTTGTGGCCCTGTGGAAAGGTCTGTGGCCCTATGGATAGGCCCTTTAGCCTTGTGGAAAGGGCTGTGGCCCTGTGGTGAGAGCTGGAAGGAGTTGTGGGCTGTGGAAAAGCCTGTGGTCCTGTGGAGACAGCTGAAGGGGTTGAGGCCCTGTGGAAAGGCCTGTGACCCTGTATAGGGGTCTGTGGCCCCGCAGAGGGGCATGTGGCGATGTAAAGAGAGCTGGAGGGAGTTGTGGCCTGAGGAAAAGGCCATGTGGAGCGGGCTGGAGAGGCCTGTGGAAGGCTCTGGAGTAAGATTTGAGCCTATGAAGTCCTTTGCAGTAAACAACATGCAACATGATTGCCTGTGGAGAGAGCTGGAGGGGCTTGTGGCACTGTGGAAAGGCCTGTGGCCCAGTAGGAGCCTGTGGTCCTGTGGAGAGAGCTGAAGGTGTTGTGGCCCTGTGGAAAGGCCTGTGATCCTGTATAGGGGTCCGTTGCCCTGTGGAGAGAGCTGGAGGGGCTCGTGCCGTATGGAAATGACTATAGCCATGTAGAAAGGCCTTTTGGCCTTGAAGAGGGCGCTTGTGCCCTGCAGACGGGCCCTGTGACTCTGTGGAGAGAGCTGTTGGGAGTTGTAGCCGTGTGGAAAGTGCATTTGGCCCTGTGGAGGTGAGCTATGGCCCTGTAAAGAGAGCTTCTTGTCCTGTGGAGAGAGCTGGAGGGTGTTGTGGCCCTGTGGAAAGGTATGTGGCCCTAT
Source organism: Phyllobates terribilis (assembly GCF_046119375.1). Lineage (NCBI taxonomy): Eukaryota > Metazoa > Chordata > Amphibia > Anura > Dendrobatidae > Phyllobates > Phyllobates terribilis. The sequence continues at coordinate 1,366,417 of NW_027363139.1, forward strand.
GAATAGGCCCTTTAGCCTTTTGGAAAGGGCTGTGGCCCTGTGGTGAGAGCTGGAAGTGTTAGAACCTTGCTGTTAGGTTTTTTTTCCTTTGCTGGTCACATGACTTTGTTGGCCTATTTAATCCTGCTCCGCCCTTCTGGCTTTGCTGGACTTCATTGTATATCTACTTTCTAGCTAGCCTGTGCTCTGTATCTAACTCTGTTAGTTTGCTTGGTCTTCGGACCTCTATGTTCTATCTATTTTGTTTGTTCGTCTGTCTGCTACTATTTCTGTTAGGAGGTGTCCCATATTCCTCCCAGTCCTTAGTACTTGTAGGGATTCCCTCCCCACATCTATAGGTCTTCGTACAGACTAGATTAGGACTTTAGCAGGTCTGATCGCAGGATCAGGTTCCCTGTTACATCGTAGGGATTCAGCTGAGTCTTATAGTAGGGACAGATCTCCTCTCTTTCCTTAGCTTTAGTAGCAGAACATAACAGGAAGGAGTTGTGGGCTGTGGAAAAGCCTGTGGTCCTGTGGAGACAGCTGAAGGGGTTGAGGCCCTGTGGAAAGGCCTGTGACCCTGTATAGGGGTCTGTGGCCCCGCAGAGGGGCATGTGGCGATGTAAAGAGAGCTGGAGGGAGTTGTGGCCTGAGGAACAGGCCATGTGGAGCGGGCTGGAGAGGCCTGTGGAAGGCTCTGGAGTAAGATTTGAGCCTATGAAGTCCTTTGCAGTAAACAACATGCAACATGATTGCCTGTGGAGAGAGCTGGAGGGGCTTGTGGCACTGTGGAAAGGCCTGTGGCCCAGTAGGAGCCTGTGGTCCTGTGGAGAGAGCTGAAGGTGTTGTGGCCCTGTGGAAAGGCCTGTGACCCTGTATAGGGGTCCGTTGCCCTGTGGAGAGAGCTGGAGGGGCTCGTGCCGTATGGAAATGACTATAGCCATGTAGAAAGGCCTTTTGGCCTTGAAGAGGGCGCTTGTGCCCTGCAGACGGGCCCTGTGACTCTGTGGAGAGAGCTGTTGGGAGTTGTAGCCGTGTGGAAAGTGCATTTGGCCCTGTGGAGGTGAGCTATGGCCCTGTAAAGAGAGCTTCTTGTCCTGTGGAGAGAGCTGGAGGGTGTTGTGGCCCTGTGGAAAGGTCTGTGGCCCTATGGATAGGCCCTTTAGCCTTGTGGAAAGGGCTGTGGCCCTGTGGTGAGAGCTGGAAGGAGTTGTGGGCTGTGGAAAAGCCTGTGGTCCTGTGGAGACAGCTGAAGGGGTTGAGGCCCTGTGGAAAGGCCTGTGACCCTGTATAGGGGTCTGTGGCCCCGCAGAGGGGCATGTGGCGATGTAAAGAGAGCTGGAGGGAGTTGTGGCCTGAGGAAAAGGCCATGTGGAGCGGGCTGGAGAGGCCTGTGGAAGGCTCTGGAGTAAGATTTGAGCCTATGAAGTCCTTTGCAGTAAACAACATGCAACATGATTGCCTGTGGAGAGAGCTGGAGGGGCTTGTGGCACTGTGGAAAGGCCTGTGGCCCAGTAGGAGCCTGTGGTCCTGTGGAGAGAGCTGAAGGTGTTGTGGCCCTGTGGAAAGGCCTGTGACCCTGTATAGGGGTCCGTTGCCCTGTGGAGAGAGCTGGAGGGGCTCGTGCCGTATGGAAATGACTATAGCCATGTAGAAAGGCCTTTTGGCCTTGAAGAGGGCGCTTGTGCCCTGCAGACGGGCCCTGTGACTCTGTGGAGAGAGCTGTTGGGAGTTGTAGCCGTGTGGAAAGTGCATTTGGCCCTGTGGAGGTGAGCTATGGCCCTGTAAAGAGAGCTTCTTGTCCTGTGGAGAGAGCTGGAGGGTGTTGTGGCCCTGTGGAAAGGTCTGTGGCCCTATGGATAGGCCCTTTAGCCTTGTGGAAAGGGCTGTGGCCCTGTGGTGAGAGCTGGAAGGAGTTGTGGGCTGTGGAAAAGCCTGTGGTCCTGTGGAGACAGCTGAAGGGGTTGAGGCCCTGTGGAAAGGCCTGTGACCCTGTATAGGGGTCTGTGGCCCCGCAGAGGGGCATGTGGCGATGTAAAGAGAGCTGGAGGGAGTTGTGGCCTGAGGAAAAGGCCATGTGGAGCGGGCTGGAGAGGCCTGTGGAAGGCTCTGGAGTAAGATTTGAGCCTATGAAGTCCTTTGCAGTAAACAACATGCAACATGATTGCCTGTGGAGAGAGCTGGAGGGGCTTGTGGCACTGTGGAAAGGCCTGTGGCCCAGTAGGAGCCTGTGGTCCTGTGGAGAGAGCTGAAGGTGTTGTGGCCCTGTGGAAAGGCCTGTGATCCTGTATAGGGGTCTGTTGCCCTGTGGAGAGAGCTGGAGGGGCTCGTGCCCTATGGAAATGACTATGGCCATGTAGAAAGGCCTTTTGGCCTTGAAGAGGGGGCTTGTGCCCTGCAGACGGGCCCTGTGACTCTGTGGAGAGAGCTGTTGGGAGTTGTGGCCGTGTGGAAAGTGCATTTGGCCCTGTGGACGTGAGCTATGGCCCTGTAAAGAGAGCTTCTTGTCCTGTGGAGAGAGCTGGAGGGTGTTGTGGCCCTGTGGAAAGGTATGTGGCCCTATGGATAGGCCCTTTAGCCTTGTGGAAAGGGCTGTGGCCCTGTGGTGAGAGCTGGAAGGAGTTGTGGGCTGTGGAAAAGCCTGTGGTCCTGTGGAGACAGCTGAAGGGGTTGAGGCCCTGTGGAAATGCCAGTGACCCTGTGTAGGGGTCTGTGGCCCCGCAGAGGGGCATGTGGCGATGTAAAGAGAGCTGGAGGGAGTTGTGGCCTGAGGAAAAGGCCATGTGGAGCCGGCTGGAGGGGCCTGTGGAAGGCTCTGGAGTAAGATTTTGGCCTATGAAGTCCTTTGCAGTAAAAAACATGCAACATGATTGCCTGTGGAGAGAGCTAGAGGGGCTTGTGGCACTGTGGAAAGTCCTGTGGCTCAGTAGGAGCCTGTGGTCCTGTGGAGAGAGCTGAAGGTGTTGTGGTCACTCAATTGAGCCCTTTTAACTGATTAAAGGGGGGCGGAGGAGGCTGTGGCCCTGATGAAAGAGCTCAAAGGGGTTGTAGTCTTGTAGAAGGAGCCTGTGGTCCTGTGGAGAGAGCTGGAGGGGGTTATTGCCTTGGGGAAATGCCTATGGCCCTGCGAAAGGGACCTGTGGCCCTTTGAAAAAGGCCTTTGGCCTTGTGGAGGGGGCTGTTGCCTTGTAAAGGGAGCCTCTGTCCTTTTTGAGAGAGACAGAGGGGGTTGTGGCCTTATGGAAAGGCCTATGACACAGTGAAAGGGCCCTGTCGCCTTGTGGAGAGAGGTGAAGGCGGATGTGGCCCTGTGTATATGCCTGTAAACCTGTTGAAGGAGCCTGCGGTTCTGTGGAGAGAGCTTGAGGGGGGTTATGGCCCTATGGAAATGACTATGGCCCTGTGGAATGGACCTATGGCCCTTTGCAAAGGGCCTTTGGCCTTGTGGAGGGGGCCCTTGCCCTGTAGAAGGAGCCTGTGGCCCTCTTGAGAGAGCCAGAGGAGGTTGTGGCACGATTTAAAGGCCAGTGGCCCTGTAGAAAGGCCCCTTGGCCTTGATGAAGGGGCTTGTGCCCTGCAGACGGGCCCCATGACTCTGTGTAGAGAGCTGGAGGGGGTTGTGGCCATGTGGAAAGTGCATTTGGCCCTGTGGAGGGGAGCTATGGCCCTGTAAAGAGAGCCTGTTGTCCTGTGGAATTGGAGGGGATTGTGGCCCTGTGGAAAGGCTTGTGGCCCGGCAGAAGGAGCCAGTGGTCCTGTGGAGAGAGCTGAAGGGGTTGAGGCCCTGTGGAGAGGCCTGTGACCCTGTATAGGGGTCTGTTGCCCCGCAGAGAGGCATGTGGCGATGTAAAGAGAGCTGGATGGAGTTGTGGCCTGTGGAAAAGGCCATGTGGAGCGTGCTGGAGGGGCCTGTGGAAGGCTCTGGAGTAAGATGAAGGCCTATGAAGTCCTTTGCAGTAAACATCTAAATTTTCAAGCTTCGTGTCCGATTTGCAACAGGGTTGACTCCAATGTTGCCGAACTGCAACAAAAATTGACTCTTGTTGCAAAAGTGCAACATGATTGCCTGTGGAGAGAGCTGGATGGTGCTTGTGGCACTGTGGAAAAACCTGTGGCCCGGTAGTAGCCTGTGGTCCTGTGGAGAGAGCTGAAGGTGTTGTGGCCCTGTGGAAAGGCCTGTGACCCTGTATAGGGGTCCGTTGCCCTGTGGAGAGAGCTGGAGGGGCTTGTGCCCTATGGAAATGACTATGGCCATGTAGAAAGGCCCTTTGGCCTTGAAGAGGGGGCTTGTGTCCTGCAGACGGGCCCTGTGTCTCTGTGGAGAGAGCTAAAGGGGGCTGTGGCCGTGCAGAAAGTGCATTTGGCCCTGTGGAGGGGAGTTATGGCTCTGTAAAGAGAGCTTGTTGTCCTGTGGAGAAGAGTTGGAGGGGATTGTGGCCCTGTGGAAATGCTTGTGGCCCGGCAGAAGGAGCCAGTGGTCCTGTGGAGAGAGCTGAAGGGGTTGAGGCCCTGTGGAAAGGCCTGTGACCCTGTATAGGGGTCTGTGGTCCCGCAGAGGGTGCATGTGGCGATGTAAAGAGAGCTGGAGGGAGTTGTGGCCTGAGGAAAATGCCATGTGGAGTGGGCTGGAAAGGCGTGTGGAAGGCTCTGGAGTAAGATTTGGGCCTATGAAGTCCTTTGCAGTAAACAACATGCAACATGATTGCCTGTGGAGAGAGCTGGAGGGGCTTGTGGCACCGTGGAAAGGCCTGTGGCCCAGTAGGAGCCTGTGGTCCTGTGGAGAGAGCTGAAAGTGTTGTGGCCCTGTGGAAAGGCCTGTGACCCTGTATAGGGGTCCGTTGCCCTGTGGAGAGAGCTGGAGGGGCTTGTGCCCTATGGAAATGACTATGGCCATGTAGAAAGGCCTTTTGGCCTTGAAGAGGGGGCTTGTGCCCTGCAGACGGGCCTTGTGTCTCTGTGGAGAGAGCTAAAGGGGGCTGTGGCCATGCAGAAAGTGCATTTGGCCCTGTGGAGGGGAGCTATGGCCCGGTAAAGAGAGCTTGTTGTCGTGTGGAGAAGAGTTGGAGGGGATTGTGGCCCTGGGGAAAGGCCTGTGACCCTGTATAGGGGTCCGTTGCCCTGTGGAGAGAGCTGGAGGGGCTCGTGCCCTATGGAAATGACTATGGCCATGTAGAAAGGCCTTTTGGCCTTGAAGAGGGGGCTTGTGCCCTGCAGACGGGCCTTGTGACTCTGTGGAGAGAGCTGTTGGGAGTTGTGGCCGTGTGGAAAGTGCATTTGGCCCTGTGGAGGTGAGCTATGGCCCTGTAAAGAGAGCTTCTTGTCCTGTGGAGAGAGCTGGAGGGTGTTGTGGCCCTGTGGAAATGTCTGTGGCCCTATGGATAGGCCCTTTAGCCTTGTGGAAGGGGCTGTTGGCCTCTGGTGAGAGCTGGAAGGAGTTGTGGGCTGTGGAAAAGTCTGTGGTCCTGTGGAGAGAGCTGAAGGGGTTGAGTTCCTGTGGAAAGGCCTGTGACCCTGTATAGGGGTCTGTGGCCCCGCAGAGGGGCATGTGGCGATGTAAAGAGAGCTGGAGGGAGTTGTGGCCTGCGGAAAAGGCCATGTGGAGCGGGCTGGAGGGGCCTGTGGAAGGGTCTGAAGTAAGATTTGGGCCTATGAAGTCCTTTTGCGGTAAACAACATGAAACATGATTGCCTGTGGAGAGAGCTGGAGGGACTTGTAGCACTGTGGAAAGGCCTGTGGCCGGGCTGGAGCCTGTGGTCCTGTGGAAGAGCTGAAGGTGTTGTGGCCCTGTGGAAAGGCCTGTGACCCTGTATAGCGGTCCGTTGCCCTGTGGAGAGAGCTGGAGGGGCTCGTGCCCTATGGAAATGACTATGGCCATGTAGAAAGGCCTTTTGGCCTTGAAGAGGGGGCTTGTGCCCTGCAGACGGGCCTTGTGTCTCTGTGGAGAGAGCTAAAGGGGGCTGTGGCCGTGCAGAAAGTGCATTTGGCCCTGTGGAGGGGAGCTATGGCCCGGTAAAGAGAGCTTGTTGTCCTGTGGAGAAGAGTTGGAGGGGATTGTGGCCCTGTGGAATGGCCTGTGACCCTGTATAGGGGTCTGTGGCCCCGCAGAGGGGCATGTGGCGATGTAAAGAGAGCTGGAGGGAGTTGTGGCCTGCGGAAAAGGCCATGTGGAGCGGGCTGGAGGGGCCTGTGGAAGGGTCTAAAGTAAGATTTGGGCCTATGAAGTCCTTTTGCGGTAAACAACATGCAACATGATTGCCTGTGGAGAGAGCTGGAGGGACTCGTAGCACTGTGGAAAGGCCTGTGGCCGGGTAGGAGCCTGTGGTCCTGTGGAGAGAGCTGAATGTGTTGTGGCCCTGTGGAAAGGATTTTTAAGCGCAGCAGAAACGCTGCGTAAAAATCTACAGCATGGGCATTAACATTGCGGAATGCCACTGAGTACCATGGGGTGCAGATTATCAAGTGTTTCACAAGCGTTTCCGCTGCGTAAATTACGCAACATATACGCTTGTAAATCGCTACGTGGGCACGCAGCCTGAGGCTGTGTTCACACACCACCCGGTCCGGAGGAGAAGTGATGTCACAGAGGTGGAAGAAGAATCCTGTTCCTCCTCCCCTTTGTGACATGTCTGCCAGCCCCCATTTCATTTTGTAATGTATTACTATACAGTACGAAATCAAAATTAAATAAATACAGATGTATTAAAAATAATAAAGAATTAATACTTACCCTTTCAGACGCCTTTTCGGTCTATCCGGTGCAGAGCCAAAGCCACGTCCTGAGCGACAGGACCTTCCATGATGTCACATGAAGGTCCTGTCGGTTGGTATTTGGCCTTGGTTCTGCACCGGATAGCCCTAAAAGGCATCGGAAAGGGTAAGTATTAATTCTATTGTGATGTCATAATACCCCACAACTACTAGTATAGGCAAAAAAGTGACACATTTATTCCATTTTATTTATTGAAAGAAATTAGGCTTAAACCAAAAATGACATGATGGCGGATTGCCTGTAAAGATGCCTTCTTTTTAATGTATTGATCTTCATGGAATAAAGTAAAATTCATCATATGGAAACCGGTGCCAGCATTCCTTTTTTCATGTTTGGCTTCCAGGCGGTGGCCTACCGCCACTGAGCACCTGACCGGATCCACTGATTGGAAGGAGGGGGGAGCTTTCTATTTCCCAATTTTCTCATTTGGCTCCAAAAATAACATGTCAATCAAGAAAACTGGTATAAAGGAGCATGGCATAGGTGACATTTCTTTGCCAGCATTCAACCTGTGTAAAGAAAAAAAAGAATATTAAACAGTGCAGTATACTATATCAGGTTCCTTTACTCGAGCTGACCAATGGTCAATAGGTCACTCAAATGAGTCCTTTTAACTGATTAAAGAGGGGTGGAGGGGGCTGTGGCCCTGATGAAAGAGCTGAAATGGGTTGTAGCCTTGTAGAAGGAGCCTGTGGTCCTGTGGAGAGAGCTGGAGGGGGCTATTGCCTTGGGGAAATGCCTATGGCCCTGTGGAAGGGACCTGTGGCCCTTTGAAAAAGGACTTTGGCCTTGTGGAGGGGGCTGTTTCCTTGTAAAGGGAGCCTCTGTCCTTTTTGAGAGAGAGAGAGGGGGTTGTGGCCTTATGGAAAGGCTTATTGCATAGTGAAAGGGCCCTGTTGCCCTGTGGAGAGAGGTAAAGGTGGTTGTGGCCCTGTGTAAATGCCTGTACACCTGTAGAAGGAGCCTGTGGCCCTGTTGAGAGTACCAGAGGGGGTTGTGGCCCTATTTAAAGGCCAGTAGCCCTGTAGAAAGGCCCCTTGGCCTTGATGAAGGGGCTTGTGCCCTGCAGACGAGCCCCGTGACTCTGTGGAGAGAGCTGGAGGGGATTTTGGCCGTGTGGAAAGTGCATTTGGCCCTGTGGAGGGGAGCTATAGCCCTGTAAAGAGAGCTAGTTGTCCTGTGTAGAGAGTTGGAGGGGATTGTGGCCCTGTGGAAATGCTTGTGGCCCGGCAGAAGGAGCCAGTGGTCCTGTGGAGAGAGCTGAAGGGGTTGAGGCCCTGTGGAAAGGCCTGTGACCCTGTATAGGGGTCTGTGGCCCCGCAGAGGGTGCATGTGGCGATGTAAAGAGAGCGGGAGGGAGTTGTGGCCTGAGGAAAAGGCCATGTGGAGTGGGCTGGAAAGGCCTGTGGAAGGCTCTGGAGTAAGATTTGGGCCTATGAAGTCCTTTGCAGTAAACAACATGCAACATGATTGCCTGTGGAGAGAGCTGGAGGGGCTTGTGGCACTGTGGAAAGGCCTGTGGCCCAGTAGGAGCCTGTGGTCCTGTGGAGAGAGCTGAAAGTGTTGTGGCCCTGTGGAAAGGCCTGTGACCCTGTATAGGGGTCCGTTGCCCTGTGGAGAGAGCTGGAGGGGCTTGTGCCCTATGGAAATGACTATGGCCATGTAGAAAGGCCTTTTGGCCTTGAAGAGGGGGCTTGTGCCCTGCAGACGGGCCTTGTGTCTCTGTGGAGAGAGCTAAAGGGGGCTGTGGCCATGCAGAAAGTGCATTTGGCCCTGTGGAGGGGAGCTATGGCCCGGTAAAGAGAGCTTGTTGTCGTGTGGAGAAGAGTTGGAGGGGATTGTGGCCCTGGGGAAAGGCCTGTGACCCTGTATAGGGGTCCGTTGCCCTGTGGAGAGAGCTGGAGGGGCTTGTGCCCTATGGAAATGACTATGGCCATGTAGAAAGGCCTTTTGGCCTTGAAGAGGGGGCTTGTGCCCTGCAGACGGGCCTTGTGACTCTGTGGAGAGAGCTGTTGGGAGTTGTGGCCGTGTGGAAAGTGCATTTGGCCCTGTGGAGGTGAGCTATGGCCCTGTAAAGAGAGCTTCTTGTCCTGTGGAGAGAGCTGGAGGGTGTTGTGGCCCTATGGATAGGCCCTTTAGCCTTGTGGAAGGGGCTGTGGCCCTCTGGTGAGAGCTGGAAGGAGTTGTGGGCTGTGGAAAAGTCTGTGGTCCTGTGGAGAGAGCTGAAGGGGTTGAGGTCCTGTGGAAAGGCCTGTGACCCTGTATAGGGGTCTGTGGCCCCGTAGAGGGGCATGTGGCGATGTAAAGAGAGCTGGAGGGAGTTGTGGCCTGCGGAAAAGGCCATGTGGAGCGGGCTGGAGGGGCCTGTGGAAGGGTCTGAAGTAAGATTTGGGCCTATGAAGTCCTTTTGCGGTAAACAACATGAAACATGATTGCCTGTGGAGAGAGCTGGAGGGACTTGTAGCACTGTGGAAAGGCCTGTGGCCGGGCTGGAGCCTGTGGTCATGTGGAAGAGCTGAAGGTGTTGTGGCCCTGTGGAAAGGCCTGTGACCCTGTTTAGCGGTCCGTTGCCCTGTGGAGAGAGCTGGAGGGGCTCGTGCCCTATGGAAATGACTATGGCCATGTAGAAAGGCCTTTTGGCCTTGAAGAGGGGGCTTGTGCCCTGCAGACGGGCCTTGTGTCTCTGTGGAGAGAGCTAAAGGGGGCTGTGGCCGTGCAGAAAGTGCATTTGGCCCTGTGGAGGGGAGCTATGGCCCTGTAAAGAGAGCTTGTTGTCCTGTGGAGAAGAGTTGGAGGGGATTGTGGCCCTGTGGAAAGGCTTGTAGCCCGGCAGAAGGAGGCAGTGGTCCTGTGGAGAGAGCTGAAGGGGTTGAGGCCCTGTGGAAAGGCATGTGACCCTGTATAGGGGTCTGTGGCCCCGCAGAGGGGCATGTGGCGATGTAAAGAGAGCTGGAGGGAGTTGTGGCCTGAGGAAAAGGCCATGTGGAGCGGGCTGGAGGGGCCTGTGGAAGGCTCTGGAGTAAGGTTTGGGCCTATGAAGTCCTCTGCAGTAAACAACATGCAACATGATTGCCTGTGGAGAGAGCTGAAGCTGTTGTGGCCCTGTGGAAAGGACTGTGACCCTGTACAGGGGTCCGTTGCCCTGTGGAGAGAGCTGGAGGTGCTCGTGCCCTATGGGAATGACTATGGCCATGTAGAAAGGCCTTTTGGCCTTGAAGAGGGGCTTGTGCCCTGCAGACGGGCCCTGTGACTCTGTGGAGAGGGCTGTTGGCAGTTGTGGCCGTGTGGAAAGTGCATTTGGCCCTGTGGAGGTGAGCTATGGCCCTGTAAAGAGAGCTTCTTGTCCTGTGGAGAGAGCTGGAGCGTGTTGTGGCCCTGTGGAAAGGTCTGTGGCCCTATGGATAGGCCCTTTAGCCTTGTGGAAGTGGCTGTGGCCCTGTGGTGAGAGCTGGAAGGAGTTGTGGGCTGTGGAAAAGCCTGTGGTCCTGTGGAGAGAGCTGAAGGGGTTGAGGCCCTGTGGAAAGGCCAGTGACCCTGTATAGGGGTCTGTGGCCCCACAGAGGGGCATGTAGCGATGTAAAGAGAGCTGGAGGGAGTTGTGGCCTGAGGAAAAGGCCATGTGGAGCCGGCTGGAGGGGCCTGTGGAAGGCTCTGGAGTAAGATTTTGGCCTATGAAGTCCTTTGCAGTAAAAAACATGCAACATGATTGCCTGTGGAGAGAGCTAGAGGGGCTTGTGGCACTGTGGAAAGTCCTGTGGCTCAGTAGGAGCCTGTGGTCCTGTGGAGAGAGCTGAAGGTGTTGTGGTCACTCAATTGAGCCCTTTTAACTGATTAAAGGGGGGCGGAGGAGGCTGTGGCCCTGATGAAAGAGCTCAAAGGGGTTGTAGTCTTGTAGAAGGAGCCTGTGGTCCTGTGGAGAGAGCTGGAGGGGGTTATTGCCTTGGGGAAATGCCTATGGCCCTGCGAAAGGGACCTGTGGCCCTTTGAAAAAGGCCTTTGGCCTTGTGGAGGGGGCTGTTGCCTTGTAAAGGGAGCCTCTGTCCTTTTTGAGAGAGACAGAGGGGGTTGTGGCCTTATGGAAAGGCCTATGACACAGTGAAAGGGCCCTGTCGCCTTGTGGAGAGAGGTGAAGGCGGATGTGGCCCTGTGTATATGCCTGTAAACCTGTAGAAGGAGCCTGCGGTTCTGTGGAGAGAGCTTGAGGGGGGTTATGGCCCTATGGAAATGACTATGGCCCTGTGGAATGGACCTATGGCCCTTTGCAAAGGGCCTTTGGCCTTGTGGAGGGGGCCCTTGCCCTGTAGAAGGAGCCTGTGGCCCTCTTGAGAGAGCCAGAGGAGGTTGTGGCACTATTTAAAGGCCAGTGGCCCTGTAGAAAGGCCCCTTGGCCTTGATGAAGGGTCTTGTGCCCTGCAGACGGGCCCCATGACTCTGTGTAGAGAGCTGGAGGGGGTTGTGGCCATGTGGAAAGTGCATTTGGCCCTGTGGAGGGGAGCTATGGCCCTGTAAAGAGAGCCTGTTGTCCTGTGGAATTGGAGGGGATTGTGGCCCTGTGGAAAGGCTTGTGGCCCGGCAGAAGGAGCCAGTGGTCCTGTGGAGAGAGCTGAAGGGGTTGAGGCCCTGTGGAGAGGCCTGTGACCCTGTATAGGGGTCTGTTGCCCCGCAGAGGGGCATGTGGCGATGTAAAGAGAGCTGGATGGAGTTGTGGCCTGTGGAAAAGGCCATGTAGAGCGTGCTGGAGGGGCCTGTGGAAGGCTCTGGAGTAAGATGAAGGCCTATGAAGTCCTTTGCAGTAAACATCTAAATTTTCAAGCTTCGTGTCCGATTTGCAACAGGGTTGACTCCAATGTTGCCGAACTGCAACAAAAATTGACTCTTGTTGCAAAAGTGCAACATGATTGCCTGTGGAGAGAGCTGGATGGTGCTTGTGGCACTGTGGAAAGACCTGTGGCCCGGTAGTAGCCTGTGGTCCTGTGGAGAGAGTTGAAGGTGTTGTGGCCCTGTGGAAAGGCCTGTGACCCTGTATAGGGGTCCGTTGCCCTGTGGAGAGAGCTGGAGGGGCTTGTGCCCTATGGAAATGACTATGGCCATGTAGAAAGGCCCTTTGGCCTTGAAGAGGGGGCTTGTGTCCTGCAGACGGGCCCTGTGTCTCTGTGGAGAGAGCTAAAGGGGGCTGTGGCCGTGCAGAAAGTGCATTTGGCCCTGTGGAGGGGAGTTATGGCTCTGTAAAGAGAGCTTGTTGTCCTGTGGAGAAGAGTTGGAGGGGATTGTGGCCCTGTGGAGATGCTTGTGGCCCGGCAGAAGGAGCCAGTGGTCCTGTGGAGAGAGCTGAAGGGGTTGAGGCCCTGTGGAAAGGCCTGTGACCCTGTATAGGGGTCTGTGGCCCCGCAGAGGGTGCATGTGGCGATGTAAAGAGAGCTGGAGGGAGTTGTGGCCTGAGGAAAAGGCCATGTGGAGTGGGCTGGAAAGGCCTGTGGAAGGCTCTGGAGTAAGATTTGGGCCTATGAAGTCCTTTGCAGTAAACAACATGCAACATGATTGCCTGTGGAGAGAGCTGGAGGGGCTTGTGGCACCGTGGAAAGGCCTGTGGCCCAGTAGGAGCCTGTGGTCCTGTGGAGAGAGCTGAAAGTGTTGTGGCCCTGTGGAAAGGCCTGTGACCCTGTATAGGGGTCCTTTGCCCTGTGGAGAGAGCTGGAGGGGCTTGTGCCCTATGGAAATGACTATGGCCATGTAGAAAGGCCTTTTGGCCTTGAAGAGGGGGCTTGTGCCCTGCAGACGGGCCTTGTGTCTCTGTGGAGAGAGCTAAAGGGGGCTGTGGCCATGCAGAAAGTGCATTTGGCCCTGTGGAGGGGAGCTATGGCTCGGTAAAGAGAGCTTGTTGTCGTGTGGAGAAGAGTTGGAGGGGATTGTGGCCCTGGGGAAAGGCCTGTGACCCTGTATAGGGGTCCGTTGCCCTGTGGAGAGAGCTGGAGGGGCTCGTGCCCTATGGAAATGACTATGGCCATGTAGAAAGGCCTTTTGGCCTTGAAGAGGGGGCTTGTGCCCTGCAGACGGGCCTTGTGACTCTGTGGAGAGAGCTGTTGGGAGTTGTGGCCGTGTGGAAAGTGCATTTGGCCCTGTGGAGGTGAGCTATGGCCCTGTAAAGAGAGCTTCTTTTCCTGTGGAGAGAGCTGGAGGGTGTTGTGGCCCTGTGGAAATGTCTGTGGCCCTATGGATAGGCCCTTTAGCCTTGTGGAAGGGGCTGTGGCCCTCTGGTGAGAGCTGGAAGGAGTTGTGGGCTGTGGAAAAGTCTGTGGTCCTGTGGAGAGAGCTGAAGGGATTGAGTTCCTGTGGAAAGGCCTGTGACCCTGTATAGGGGTCTGTGGCCCCGCAGAGGGGCATGTGGCGATGTAAAGAGAGCTGGAGGGAGTTGTGGCCTGCGGAAAAGGCCATGTGGAGCGTGCTGGAGGGGCCTGTGGAAGGCTCTAGAGTAAGATGGGGGCCTATGAAGTCCTTTGCAGTAAACATCTAAATTTTCAAGCTTATTGTCCGATTTGCAACAGGGTTGACTCCAATGTTGCCGAACTGCAACAAAAATTGACTCTTGTTGCAAAAGTGCAACATGATTGCCTGTGGAGAGAGCTGGATGGTGCTTGTGGCACTGTGGAAAGACCTGTGGCCCGGTAGTAGCCTGTGGTCCTGTGGAGAGAGCTGAAGGTGTTGTGGCCCTGTGGAAAGGCCTGTGACCCTGTATAGGGGTCCGTTGCCCTGTGGAGAGAGCTGGAGGGGCTTGTGCCCTATGGAAATGACTATGGCCATGTAGAAAGGCCCTTTGGCCTTGAAGAGGGGGCTTGTGTCCTGCAGATGGGCCCTGTGTCTCTGTGGAGAGAGCTAAAGGGGGCGTGGCCGTGCAGAAAGTGCATTTGGCCCTGTGGAGGGGAGCTATGGCCCTGTAAAGAGAGCTTGTTGTCCTGTGGAGAAGAGTTCGAGGGGATTGTGGCCCTGTGGAAATGCTTGTGGCCCGGCAGAAGGAGCCAGTGGTCCTGTGGAGAGAGCTGAAGGGGTTGAGGCCCTGTGGAAAGGCCTGTGACCCTGTATAGGGGTCTGTGGCCCCGCAGAGGGGCATGTGGCGATGTAAAGAGAGCTGGAGGGAGTTGTGGCCTGCGGAAAAGGCCATGTGGAGCGGGCTGGAGGGGCCTGTGGAAGGGTCTGAAGTAAGATTTGGGCCTATGAAGTCCTTTTTTCGGTAAACAACATGCAACATGATTGCCTGTGGAGAGAGCTAGAGGGACTTGTAGCACTGTGTAAAAGCCTGTGGCCGGGTAGGAGCCTGTGGTCCTGTGGAGAGAGCTGAAGGTGTTGTGGCCCTGTGGAAAGGCCTGTGACCCTGTATAGCGGTCCGTTGCCCTGTGGAGAGAGCTGGAGGGGCTCGTGCCCTATGGTAATGACTATGGCCATGCAGAAAGGCCTTTTGGCTTTGAAGAGGGGGCTTGTGCCCTGCAGACGGGCCCTGTGACTCTGTGGAGAGGGCTGTTGGGAGTTGTGGCCGTGTGGAAAGTGCATTTGGCCCTGTGGAGGTGAGCTATGGCCCTGTAAAGAGAGCTTCTTGTCCTGTGGAGAGAGCTGGAGGGTGTTGTGGCCATGTGGAAAGGTCTGTGGCCCTATGGATAGGCCCTTTGGCCTTGTGGAAGGGGCTGTGGCCCTGTGGTGAGAGGTGGAAGGAGTTGTGGGCTGTGGAAAAGCCTGTGGTCCTGTGGAGACAGCTGAAGGGGTTGAGGCCCTGTGGAAAGGCCGGTGACCCTGTATAGGGGTCTGTGGCCCCGCAGAGGGGCATGTAGCGATGTAAAGAGAGCTGGAGGGAGTTGTGGCCTGAGGAAAAGGCCATGTGGAGCGGGCTGGAAAGGCCTGTGGAAGGCTCTGGAGTAAGATTTGGGCCTATGACGTCCTTTGCAGTAAACAATATGCAACATGATTGCCTGTGGAGAGAGCTGGAGGGGCTTGTGGCACTGTAGAAAGGCCTGTGGCCCAGTAGGAGCCTGTGGTCCTGTGGAGAGAGCTGAAGGTGTTGTGGCCCTGTGGAAAGGCCTGTGACCCTGTATAGGGGTCCGTTGCCCTGTGGAGAGAGCTGGAGGGGCTCGTGCCCTATGGAAATGACTATGGCCATGTAGAAAGGCCTTTTGGCCTTGAAGAGGGGGCTTGTGCCCTGCAGACGGGCCTTGTGTCTCTGTGGAGAGAGCTAAAGGGGGCTGTGTCCATGCAGAAAGTGCATGTGGAGGGGAGCTATGGCCCGGTAAAGAGAGCTTGTTGTCCTGCGGAGAAGAGTTGGAGGGGATTGTGGCCCTGTGGAAAGGCTTGTAGCCCGGCAGAAGGAGGCAGCGGTCCTGTGGAGAGAGCTGAAGGGGTTGAGGCCCTGTGGAAAGGCATGTGACGCTGTATAGGGGTCTGTGGCCCCGCAGAGGGGCATGTGGCGATGTAAAGAGAGCTGGAGGGAGTTGTGGCCTGAGGAAAAGGCCATGTGGAGTGGGCTGGAGGGGCCTGTGGAAGGCTCTGGAGTAAGATTTGGGCCTATGAAGTCCTCTGCAGTAAACAACATGCAACATGATTGCCTGTGGAGAGAGCTGAAGGTTTTGTGGCCCTGTGGAAAGGCCTGTGACCCTGTACAGGGGTCCGTTGCCCTGTGGAGAGAGCTGGAGGTGCTTGTGCCCTATGGGAATGACTATGGCCATGTAGAAAGGCCTTTTGGCTTTGAAGAGGGGGCTTGTGCCCTGCAGACGGGCCCTGTGACACTGTGGAGAGGGCTGTTGGGAGTTGTGGCCGTGTGGAAAGTGCATTTGGCCCTGTGGAGGTGAGCTATGGCCCTGTAAAGAGAGCTTCTTGTCCTGTGGAGAGAGCTGGAGGGTGTTGTGGCCCTGTGGAAAGGTCTGTGGCCCTATGAATAGGCCCTTTAGCCTTGTGGAAGGGGCTGTGGCCCTGTGGTGAGAGGTGGAAGGAGTTGTGGGCTGTGGAAAAGCCTGTGGTCCTGTGGAGACAGCTGAAGGGGTTGAGGCCCTGTGGAAAGGCCTGTGACCCTGTATAGGGGTCTGTGGCCCCACAGAGGGGCATGTGGCGATGTAAAGAGAGCTGGAGGGAGTTGTGGCCTGAGGAAAAGGCCATGTGGAGCGGGCTGGAGAGGCCTGTGGAAGGCTCTGGAGTAAGATTTGGGCCTATGAAGTCCTTTGCAGTAAACAACATGCAACATGATTGCCTGTGGAGAGAGCTGGAGGGGCTTGTGGCACTGTGGAAAGGCCTGTGGCCCAGTAGGAGCCTGTGGTCATGTGGAGAGAGCTGAAGGTGTTGTGGCCCTGTGGAAAGGCCTGTGACCCTGTATAGGGGTCCGTTGCCCTGTGGAGAGAGCTGGAGGGGCTCGTGCCCTATGGAAATGACTATGGCCATGTAGAAAGGCCTTTTGGCCTTGAAGAGGGGGCTTGTGCTCTGCAGACGGGCCTTGTGTCTCTGTGGAGAGAGCTAAATGGGGCTGTGTCCATGCAGAAAGTGCATTTGGCCCTGTGGAGGGGAGCTATGGCCCTGTAATGAGAGCTTGTTGTCCTGTGGAGAAGAGTTGGAGGGGATTGTGGCCCTGTGGAAATGCTTGTGGCCCGGCAGAAGGAGCCTATGGTACTGTGGAGAGAGTTGAAGGGGTTGTTTGCCCGCAGAGGGGCATGTAGTGATGTAAAGAGAGCTGGAGGGAGTTTTGCTCTGCTAAAAAAGGCCATGTGGAGTGGGCTGGAGGGGCCTGTGGAAGGCTCTGGAGTAAGATTGGGGCCTATGAAGTCTTTTGCAGTAAACAACATGCAACATGATTGCCTGTGGAAAGAGCTGGAGGGGCTTGTGGCACTGTGTAAAGGCCTGTGGCCCGGTAGGAGCCTGTGGTCCTGTGGAGAGAGCTGAAGGGGCTTGTGGCCCTGTGGAAAGGCCTGTGACCCTGTATAGTGGTCTGTTGCCCTGTGGAGAGAGCTGGAGGGGCTTGTGGCCCTGAGGAAAGGGCCTATGGCCCTGTGGAGAGAGCTGAAGGTGGGTGCGGCCCTGTGGAAAGGCCTGTGACCCTGAAGAGGGATCTGTGGCCCTTCAAATGGGCCTGTTGCCCTGTGGAGAGAGCTGGAGTGGGTTATGGCCCTGTGGAAATGCCTATGGCACTGCGGAAAGGGACCTCTGGCCCTTTGCAAAGGGTCATTGGCCTTGTGGAGTGGGCTATTGCCCTGTTGACGGGCCTGTGGCCCTGTGTGATTGTTGATAGCCTGACAAATCATCCAATAAAAACTTGCATATTTTTCAAGGATCCTGTAGCTTAAAGATGTTTCCTGACAATTCACTTTAATGTTCAGGAAGCATCCTACAGGAACAAGATTCTTAAAAAATACACAAGTGTTAAACACTGTGTAGCTTTGTGGTTACTTACCAATTAATCTTCTCTGCTGCAACTTGAGTAGTGCTTCTTACCTTTGACCTACAGGAAGAGGTGTGCATGAGAGAGTCATTGAGAGGCACATAGAGGCAAAGAGGGGAGCAAAGGGGCAAAGGTAGGCACATAGAGGGATGCAAAAGGTAAATAGAAGCACAGGGAGGGACAGAGAGGCACAGAGACCGATAGAGAGCCACAGATGGGCAAAGACAGAGATTGAGAGGCTCGTGAAGGCACAGAGACAAAAAAAGGCACTTTGGATGGAAAGAAAGCACCAGAGAGAGAGCATGCGAGAGAGTGGTGCAATGGGGAGAGATCAAAAGTGAGCGCCAGTGATGCACTGGAGACTGAGAGAGCACAAAAGAGAGCACTGCACTATAAAGACAGAGGAGTGCCAGAGAGCGGTGCAGTAGGGAGAAAGAGAACACATCAGAGAGTGGTGCACTGGAAAGAGAGTGAAAGAGCACCAGAGAGCATTGCACTGGAGAGAGAGAAAGAGAGAGAGACAGAAAGCAGTGTGCCAGTGTAAAAGGGCACCAGAGAGTGATGCACTGACTGGACAAATGGTCATTTTTATAGGCAGTTCTACATGTCGTGTTGCTGGACAGCTGGGGGTCATGCTTACCGTTGTTAGGGATGGTAATATATTCTGCTTCCCTAGGCCTGATTTCCAGGGACTGCACTGCTCTGACTGGCAGGAGCACTTTTATGGCTACCTGACCTTTAAATTATTATGGATTCTAGTAATACTGACAAAGCATTAGACTAAACGGCTCAGAAACCTGACGGTAGTAAATGATTGTGCCATTTGAACAGTTGTCAGAATTGTTTCATCATAGCCATAGGACTTCCACTTTATATTTATCTTTAAAATAGTTATTAAAAGGACTCTGTCACCAGGTTTTTGACATCCCATCGGACAGCAGCATAATGTAGAGATAGAAATCCTGATCCAGCAATGTTTCACTTACTGAGCTCCTTGCTGTCATTTTGATAAAATTACTGTTTTCTCTGTTGCAGATTTGGCAGCTCCCAAGTATGACTGGACTACTGGAGTAGTGCTCTAATGATAATCTCCAGATGATTTAACAGTGTTTTAATGCAAACTACACTGAGCAGCCTAGTAAGTGATATATCACTGGAATAAAGATGTCTGTGTCCACATTATGGTGCGCTCAGATGAGATGGCTAAAACCTGGTGACAGAATCCCTTTAACACTAATACAAACAGTACAAATGTTTATAATAAAGAAAATCTTCTCCCATTGCTTCGAGGGCCCCGTTCACCTGGAATCGTAGAACAACCTAGAATAGAAAAGAAACAAATAAAACATGAATTCAGAAACTTTAATAAGACCGGAACTTTAGTCTCCGAAACGCCTCATTCTTTCTTGGGAGCTGATCACTGCCGTCTTCTTAATCTCTTTAAAGGAAAGAAGGGGAATACATATGTTAAAACCGAAATGTTTATTGTTCAAGGACAATGTGAATGAGTATATTGACCAATTACCCTGGGTGTTTCCTTTTCCTCAACTGCATCCCTGTCTTCATGGACCTTGTTGTGACCCTAGGTTCGATTGGTGCTCTCCGCCTGATATAAATAATAACATTACATTTTCTGGGCACTTAGAGTGGTATAAGGATATCTTCTATCAATCCTAAAAGTTTAGGCATCGAGGTTTGTTCTGCGATGGAGATATCATCAATAAACGCCTGTAATATACCCTTCCGCATACTGTCTACAAGTGGCCGCTACTGAGAGCACTTTGCCTGGGTATAGGTGCTGAGGATGCTCAGAAGAACAAGTCATTGTCCATAACATCACAAGCTATGTAGAGTTTGCCAACTCCTACTAGCTTGCTTGATTTAATAATATACCCACCTTTGAGTCTTAGTATTTAAATTTGACACACCGAGGTCCTCTGTTTCACCCTGGGCACTGTAGTCTTCAGCTTGCTGGACCATTTGCTCCTCTTCTCCATTGCTCTCTTCTGCTTCTCTTTAGGGGAGATAGAAAACAGAATATTACATTTTATCAACAATTTGGTGAAATAGATCATAACTGCTTTGCAATAAATTACCTTGAGCTGCTGGGTTGAGGTTGATTTTCCGATGATTTCCCTGCTGCCAAGACCAGTGTGTATGCTTGGCAGAGGTCTCCTAATGTTTTTTCTCTGTAATTCCTCTCTGCTGTCATGTTGGAATGACTGAGATATTTGGAGAAAAGATACCTCTGTGTCTCTGTTAAATGTGACACGGTCCATGTTTCACAAGTTTTTCTTGCCACCTGACTAGAGATGGATTTAAGTTTGTACCTAGATAGCAATAGAGTAGATCATAAATACATGGCACAACATCTAATATGTAGGATTTTTAACTTTTAAGACTTACTTCTTCTGGTAGCGATGAAGGTCGGTGGATACATTATATATCTGTCTTCCTGTAGTCGATAAGAAGAATTTATCTGGACTGTCTTTTTTGGCCAGCACCCGTCTCACTTTTTTAAAGTAGATGTTAAACCACTGTAAATAAACAAAACAAAAAACAGTAAACCACTTAATAAAAATTGAGTTGGGCCCTTCAATATTAAGATAAGAAAATTTGAAATAGACTAAATTAATTACTGGAGTCAATGACCGCACCAACGTGAGGGAGGGATGTGCCTTACCAGGAGAGCGAAACCTACAGACTAAAAGGGCAGTATCTCTCCTCCGCCTCAGTTGGATTTCAGAGCATGATAGGAACCACACAATCTAAATATATAGAAAAGTCACCTCACACCAAACATATGTCAGACTATAAACTGCCCACCATTCATTTAAAGTGCAGAACATCTGTGATAAGGGAGAGCATATCTGTTCCTACTGATAATGCATTCTGGATGCTGCTGCAACAAGCATTATTGTTAAGACAATGCACTATTCTGGACACCGATACTATGGTTTAGCATCCTGGATACTGCAGGGAAATAAGGGAAAGACTCCCAACACACCTGCATGAGGATGTAGCACCAAGTTGTCCTGTAAAATCTGGTTAAAGGGAGGATCTACTAAAAGGGACAGAATGCCACTAATCCTACGGGTTGAAGTCATGACAACTAACAGATCCCTCTCTAATGTGGGTGCCATCGTAGTGACAGGAACATCTTACCTTTTCTTCTTCTTCAGTAAGCACAAAACAGGCTACTTGGTGGGCAGCAGTCTTATGGGATTTAACTCCGACAATTATTAGCTGTTCATTTTGATAGATGTGACGCATCCTCTCTGTCCACTCAGAAACCTGTGAGTCAAGACATGGGAAAGTTAGATAGACATGTGGCTTTAAATCAGGATAATGAGTAGGTTGTTACTTACCGTCATGTTTCTGACAACTCCTGGTCTTTGTAAGTGTTTTAGTATGATTAAGGCCTCAAGGTAATACAGAATCTCCAACTGATGCACTTCATTTCGGGATCCTCCTTGGACATCCTCGATGGCTTGCAGGAAAGCTGGCTTTGCAACGGTCAGGATCTCCTGGCATTGCTGAGGTGTTTTGTCCAATTTATGCAACTCCAGGTACCTAAGAGAAAGATTAATAAATGTGACTGATAGGTGAGGCCTATTTTTAAGTCATGTATGAAAAATCCTGGCGGGAGAGAGAAAAGAGAAAAAATAATAATTGTGCATACATCTGAAAGGATAAAAATTAGCTGACATACCTTTTGCTGACAACTTCTTTTGCAACTCCCTTGGAAAATTTCTTCTGAATATCCGCAGTCACATACTGGAAATACTTCATTGCCTTGAAGAGTTTTTCATTTTTATCGCGTAAATTGGTTGCAAATAGTTGATAATGTACAAATTTCCGGACATTCTTAATGTAGTTGGTGACAGTTTGGTTGCACAGACCGAGATCTTGAAGGTTTTTGAAAAATAAATGGGCGTTTTCAATCTTTGTCGCAAAGTTGAGGCTCACACGGCGTTTGTTCATAAAGTATAAAAACCTTGACACATTTTCAACAATTTGTTTGTATCTTTCCAGCTTGCAATGGTTCTGCAAATAAGAGGAAAAACCTTTTAATATTGGATGAGACAGAGAATGGTGATCATAATAACCTGCATCTTTCATTTTGATCCTCTTGTCAACAGTCCATTTCTGGCTTGTCATCCTACAAATTTGGAAGAAAGAACAACAGGTCAGAGTAGAAACAAATTAGAACTTTGAGAAAAATACTGTGTAAGCATATACAGCATATATATAGTGACGTCCTGCCAATGGCAGTAGACTATGCAGCCGCTATGGGGCCTGTGAGTCCAGGGTTCCCTGTAACGACGCATTCATGGGGCCCTCACCCAGTGGAAGAATCTGGGGAAATGTCGGGGACCTTGACAGCTGGGGGTTCCACTCACCGTTGTCAGGGGTGGTAAACATTTCTGTGTCCCCAGGCCCGATTTCTGTGGACCCCAGTGCTCTGACTGGCAGCAGCACTTTGCTGGCTGCCTGCCCTTTATACGCAGCATCCACTGCTGAACACTGCGTGTTCTGAAGTTCATCTGTGGGTAAAGCTAGTACATCATCCTCTACTGGCCCACAGATGAAAATCGTAATGGCAGTGCATTTTAGTATGCCCCGCCAAAGCTGTGTGCCCCACAGAGCTGTCTGTGTGTAGGGCACTTTTTTGGCATCCTGTTTTATGGCTGCAATGGAAGGGAAATCTATTGCCTAAAATAGGAGAAAAAATTACTTTGTAAGGGCTGTAAAGTTGTGGGATATGCTATTAATTGTCCCAGTTAAACATTATTTGTATTGTTTTTTTGCTCAATATATATATATATAAATATATATATATATATATATATATATATATAGATATATATATATAGATATATATAGATATGTATATATATATAAAAGCATGATGAGTGAGAATGTTACACACACTAACTGACCTCGGCCTGTCTTCATCTGTTTGGCTGGTATTTTCCGCTCTTTCTCTGGTCTCTGGTTGTTGATCGGCTTCACTGTCGGATGTTTCAGAGGATGTATAGTCTTCTGCAGCTGAAAGATGCACCAATTCAGGATTTGATATGGCTCGGCGTGCCGATGTGCCAGTTGATGTAGATGGCTTCTCATCTTCAACAGTCCTGTAAATTACAAAAATCCTTAGTAATAACGTGAAGTACAATCTTGAGTAGGCCAGCAGTGTTGACAATTTTTTAAAGTGGCCTAAAAGCCAGGATGTGCTGAGGCCAAGGCAATGTTTGAGCAAGGGATTAAAGTAAATTCCTTGTATAAATTTACACTGACCTGTAGACATCATAATCCTCTGGGACGGGCGGCTCTTCCTCTGTGACGGACGGCTCTTCCACTGTGACGGGCGGCTCTTCCTCTGTGACGGACGGCTCTTCCTCTGTGACGGACGGCTCTTCCTCTGGGACGGGCGGCTCTTCCTCTGGGACGGGCGGCTCTTCCTCTGGGACGGGCGGCTCTTCCTCTGGGACGGGCGGCTCTTCCACTGTGACGGGCGGCTCTTCCTCTGGGACGGACGGCTCTTCCACTGTGACGGACGGCTCTTCCTCTGTGACGGACGGCTCTTCCTCTGGGACGGGCGGCTCTTCCTCTGGGACGGGTGGCTCTTCCACTGTGACGGGCGGCTCTTCCTCTGTGACGGACAGCTCTTCCTCTGTGACGGACAGCTCTTCCTCTGGGACGGGCGGCTCTTCCTCTGGGACGGGCGGCTCTTCCTCTGGGACGGGCGACTCCTCCTCGATGACTGTAGACATTTCCTCCTCAACAGGCAGCACTTCCTCCTCATTAGGCAGCTCTTGCTCACTGGCTGTCAGCTCCTCCTGCACAGGTGATGCCCCCTCATCTTCAACAATCCTGTAAATATAAAATACACGTGATTATTTGGCATAGTTCAGAACATATATGCAAATCTATAAAGCTTACACAAGTATGAACATCAGTATTCAAAGAATAAGATGCTAGTGGGGCATACCTGGCCATAGTTGGTTTCTCGGGTACTATAAACCCTCTGTCCTCCAGGAAGGAGATAAGATCGTCCTTTGTAGTGATCTCTGGAATCTTGTCATAAGGGATATATGTTCCTTTTGTTGCAATTGCTATCAGTGAGTTTCTAGATTCTTTCACTAGCGCATCCTTCTCCTCTTGTGTACAGCATCTAAGGCATTGTCGTGTAAGGTGCTGTGGCAGTTGAGTAAATGCTTTGTAACATAGTGGACATGTCTTCAGCATCCTGAAGCCGCTGTAAAAAAGAAAAATGGAAGATCAGGAACAATATCAGCGAGAATCTAGCTTTTCCACCCACTAATATCAACCAGCATTTTTTATGTTTCAGCAGGATAACTGGATTTCAAAAATCTGATTTTTTTTTACAACAAATACACAGCTCATGAGAAAAGGCACGTCTCATCATTGCCATAGATTTTTTTAAAAAGATGAGGGCTGGCTCTAGAGTGTATTTTGACCACCAATAGCCAGCCCTCATTTTTGGTCACAAAAACGGACAAACGTACACAATTTTTTAAGGAGCAATTGTTTAGCACAAGTTAATGCACTTTTATAGCATACTACACAAATTGTGGCAATATTGTGCACATAACACATGCGGTTTTTTATCATATGCATGTTCCTAGATCTTGCGCAAATCTGAGGTTTTGCAAGAATTATTTAGATTGACAAAGATACCGTGCAAAAAATTAATGTGGTATTGACTATGCAAATGCGTATACAGTTTTGCACATGACCGGCACTCATTTATCAGTCAAAAAGGAGAAAAAACGAGTGAGCGAGCAAGTACATATACAGTTTAAAGCCTTTTCACACTGCAAACTTTGAAAGATACAGAAAGACCGCGCCAAAAACATAAACCCTTTCTGTGACTGAGCCTGAACAATTGCAAGCCTTAACATGATGTTATAATACACTTTCACACCGCAATCCTTCCCCCTCCCCCCACCACAGTAATACAACCAAGCTAAAAAGTTTGCAGAGGTCACAGAGAGGACATCAGATTAGGCACCTGATTCCAGTACAAACTATATGAGTACAAGCATACTTATACACCTGATTCCAGTACAAGCTATATGAGTACAAGTATACTTATACACCTGATTCCAGTACAAGCTATATGAGTACAAGTATACTTATACACCTGATTCCAGTACAAGCTATATGAGTACAAGTATACTTATACACCTGATTCCAGTACAAGCTCAGATGATGCTGCAGTATAGTTAGGCACCTGATGCAATGGTGTCCAGAAAGAGTATTTCTAGAAGCAACACATACCTCTGCAGATTCATATTTCCCTCCCACTCACTATGCCACCAGGTGAACTTACCTTCTTTTGGGCGGCATGGTTGTAATTGGCTAAGGTCACAGCTTCTCTTGTGCACTAATCACCCTTGTTGCTCCTGAGCACTGGATCAAATTAAACTTCCCTCCAAAACTCCTTTTCCTTTTCCTAAAATGATGGTTTATTTGAATGTAAATCATGAATCTGCTCCGATTGGTTAATGCAACTTAGTAGGCGTAGCTTTTTCTTGATGAGAGCTGGCTACAGGTACTTCCAGGACGACCCGTAGCCAGCCCTCACCCTTGGAATAGCTCAATGAGGATGAGAGCTGGCTACAGGTGCCTCCAGGGCGACCCCTAGCCAGCCCTCACCCTTGGAGCAGCTCAATGAGGATGAGAGCTGGCTACAGGTGCCTCCAGGGCGACCCGTAGCCAGCCCTCACCCTTGGAATAGCTCAATGAGGATGAGAGCTGGCTACAGGTGCCTCCAGGGCGACCCCTAGCCAGCCCTCACCCTTGGAATAGCTCAATGAGGATGAGAGCTGGCTACAGGTTTGATGATACCAAAAGCACTTAAAATTCAATCTGCAACAAAAAAAAGTCGCTCTGACGCCGCCGTTAAGGGCTGCGTCCGTTATCACGCTCATCTGATAAATTACGGAAAAAAAAAGGAAACTTTATAGCTTTTTTGGCGCGCTTATTTCACTGCCTTTTCCTACGCGCCGCCGTTCAGCGCAGCTTCCGTTATCACGCTCATCTAATGAATTATGGAAAAAAACGTAAACTTTATAGTTTTTTTGGCGTGCTTATTTCACCGCCCGTTCCTACGCGCCACGGTTCAGCGCACCTTCCGTTATCACGCTCATCTGATGAATTACGGAAAAAAAACGTAAACTTTATAGTTTTTTTGGCGCGCTTATTTCACCGCCCGTTCCTACGCGCCGCCATTCAGTGCAGCATCCGTTATCACGCTCATCTGATGAATTACGGAAAAAAAACGTAAACTTTATAGTTTTTTTGGCGCGCTTATTTCACCGCCCGTTCCTGCGCGCCGTCGTTCAACGCAGCTTCCGTTATCACGCTCTGCTAATGAATTATGGAAAAAAAACGTACACTTTATAGCTTTTTTGGCGCGCTTAATTCACCGCCCGTTCCTACGCGCCGCCGTTCAGCTCAGCTTCCGTTATCACGCTCATCTGATGAATTACGGAAAAAAAACGTAAATTTTATAGTTTTTTTGGCGCGCTTATTTCACCGCCCGTTCCTACGCGCCGCCGTTCAGCGCAGCGTCCGTTATCACCCTCATCTGATGAATTACGGAAAAAAAAACGTAAACTTTATAGTTTTTTTGGCGCGCTTATTTCACCGCCCGTTCCTATGCTCCGCCGTTCAGCGCAGCGTCCGTTATCACGCTCAATGAGGATGAGAGCTGGCTACAGGTGCCTCCAGGGCGACACGTAGCCAGCCCTCACCCTTGGAATAGCTCAATGAGGATGAGAGCTGGCTACAGGTGCCTCCAGGGCGACCCCTAGCCAGCCCTCACCCTTGGAATAGCTCAATGAGGATGAGAGCTGGCTACAGGTGCCTCCAGGGCGACACGTAGCCAGCCCTCACCCTTGGAATAGCTCAATGAGGATGAGAGCTGGCTACAGGTGCCTCAAGGGCGAACCCTAGCCAGCCCTCACCCTTGGAATAGCTCAATGAGGATGAGAGCTGGCTACAGGTGCCTCCAGGGCATACCCGTAGCCAGCCCTCACCCTTGGAATAGCTCAATGAGGATGAGAGCTGGCTACAGGTGCCTCCAGGGCGACCCCTAGCCAGCCCTCACCCTTGGAGCAGCTCAATGAGGATGAGAGCTGGCTACAGGTGCCTCCAGGGCGACCCCTAGCCAGCCCTCACCCTTGGAGCAGCTCAATGAGGATGAGAGCTGGCTACAGGTGCCTCAGGGCGACCCCTAGCCAGCCCTCACCCTTGGAGCAGCTCAATGAGGATGAGAGCTGGCTACAGGTGCCTCCAGGGCGACCCCTAGCCAGCCCTCACCCTTGGAGCAGCTCAATGAGGATGAGAGCTGGCTACAGGTGCCTCCAGGGCGACCCCTAGCCAGCCCTCACCCTTGGAGCAGCTCAATGAGGATGAGAGCTGGCTACAGGTGCCTCCAGGGCGACCCCTAGCCAGCCCTCACCCTTGGAGCAGCTCAATGAGGATGAGAGCTGGCTACAGGTGCCTCCAGGGCGACCCCTAGCCAGCCCTCACCCTTGGAGCAGCTCAATGAGGATGAGAGCTGGCTACAGGTGCCTCCAGGGCGACCCCTAGCCAGCCCTCACCCTTGGAGCAGCTCAATGAGGATGAGAGCTGGCTACAGGTGCCTCCAGGGCGACCCCTAGCCAGCCCTCACCCTTGGAGCAGCTCAATGAGGATGAGAGCTGGCTACAGGTGCCTCCAGGGCGACCCCTAGCCAGCCCTCACCCTTGGAGCAGCTCAATGAGGATGAGAGCTGGCTACAGGTGCCTCCAGGGCGACCCCTAGCCAGCCCTCACCCTTGGAGCAGCTCAATGAGGATGAGAGCTGGCTACAGGTGCCTCCAGGGCGACCCTTAGCCAGCCCTCACCCTTGGAATAGCTCAATGAGGATGAGAGCTGGCTACAGGTTTGATGATAGCAAAAGCACTGAAAATTCAATCTACAACAAAAAAAAGTCGCTCTGACGCCGCCGTTAAGGGCTGCGTCCGTTATCACGCTGATCTGATAATAATAATAATAATCTTTATTTTTATATAGCGCTAACATATTCCGCAGCGCTTTACATAATTATCGTCGCTGTCCCCATCGGGGCTCACAATCTAAATTCCCTATCAGTATGTCTTTGGAGTGTGGGAGGAAACCGAAGAACCCGGAGGAAACCCACGCAAACCCAGGGAGAACATACAAACTCCTTGCAGATGTGGTCCTTGGTGGGATTTGAACCCAGGACCACAGCGCTGCAAGGCTGCAGTGCTAACCACTGAGCCACCGTGCCGCCCTGATAAATTACAGAAAAAAAACGTAAACTTTATCGTTTTTTTGGCGCACTTATTTCATCGCCCGTTCCTACATGTCGCCGTTCAGCACAGCATCCGTTATCACGCTCATCTGATGAATTACGGAAAAAAAAAGTAAACTTTATAGTTTTTTTGGCGCGCTTATTTCACCGCCCGTTCCTACGCGCCGCCATTCAGCGCAGCGTCCGTTATCATGCTCATCTGATGAATTACGGAAAAAAAACGTAAACTTTATAGTTTTTTTGGCGCGCTTCTTTCACCGCCCGTTCCTACGCGCCGCCGTTCAGCGCAGCGTACGTTATCACCCTCATCTGATGAATTACGGAAAAAAACCGTAAACTTTATAGTTTTTTTTGGCGCGCTTATTTCACCGCCCGTTCCTATGCGCCGCCGTTCAGCGCAGCGTCCGTTATCACGCTCAATGAGGATGAGAGCTGGCTACAGGTGCCTCCAGGGCGACCCCTAGCCAGCCCTCACCCTTGGAGCAGCTCAATGAGGATGAGAGCTGGCTACAGGTGCCTCCATGGCGACCCCTAGCCAGCCCTCACCCTTGGAGCAGCTCAATGAGGATGAGAGCTGGCTACAGGTGCCTCCAGGGCGACCCCTAGCCAGCCCTCACCCTTGGAGCAGCTCAATGAGGATGAGAGCTGGCTACAGGTGCCTCCAGGGAGACCCCTAGCCAGCCCTCACCCTTGGAGCAGCTCAATGAGGATGAGAGCTGGCTACAGGTGACTCCAGGGCGACCCCTAGCCAGCCCTCACCCTTGGAGCAGCTCAATGAGGATGAGAGCTGGCTACAGGTGCCTCCAGGGCGACCCCTAGCCAGCCCTCACGCTTGGAGCAGCTCAATGAGGATGAGAGCTGGCTACAGGTGCCTCCAGGGCGACCCCTAGCCAGCCCTCACCCTTGGAGCAGCTCAATGAGGATGAGAGCTGGCTACAGGTGCCTCCAGGGCGACCCCTAGCCAGCCCTCACCCTTGGAGCAGCTCAATGAGGATGAGAGCTGGCTACAGGTGCCTCCAGGGCGACCCCTAGCCAGCCCTCACCCTTGGAGCAGCTCAATGAGGATGAGAGCTGGCTACAGGTGCCTCCAGGGCGACCCCTAGCCAGCCCTCACCCTTGGAGCAGCTCAATGAGGATGAGAGCTGGCTACAGGTGCCTCCAGGGCGACCCCTAGCCAGCCCTCACCCTTGGAATAGCTCAATGAGGATGAGAGCTGGCTACAGGGTTGATGATACCAAAAGCACTTAAAATTCAATCTGCAACAAAAAAAAGTCGCTCTGACGCCGCCGTTAAGGGCTGCGTCCGTTATCACGCTCATCTGATAAATTACAGAAAAAAAACGTAAACTTTATCGTTTTTTTGGCGCACTTATTTCACCGCCCGTTCCTACGTGCCGCCGTTCAGCACAGCATCCGTTATCACGCTCATCTGATGAATTACGGAAAAAAAACGTAAACTTTATAGTTTTTTTGGCGCGCTTATTTCACCGCCCGTTCCTACGCGCCGCCATTCAGCGCAGCGTCCGTTATCACGCTCATCTGATGAATTACGGAAAAAAAACGTAAACTTTATAGTTTTTTTGGCGCGCTTATTTCACCGCCCGTTCCTACGCGCCGCCGTTCAACGCAGCTTCCGTTATCACGCTCATCTAATGAATTATGGAAAAAAAACGTACACTTTATAGCTTTTTTGGCGCGCTTATTTCACCGCCCGTTCCTACGCGCCGCCGTTCAGCGCAGCTTCCGTTATCACGCTCATCTGATGAATTACGGAAAAAAAACGTAAATTTTATAGTTTTTTTGGCGCGCTTATTTCACCGCCCGTTCCTACGCGCCGCCGTTCAGCGCAGCGTCCGTTATCACCCTCATCTGATGAATTACGAAAAAAAACGTAAACTTTATAGTTTTTTTGGCGCGCTTATTTTACCGCCCGTTCCTATGCGCCGCCGTTCAGCGCAGCGTCCGTTATCACGCTCAATGAGGATGAGCGCCCTCCAGGGCGACACGTAGCCAGCCCTCACCCTTCGAATAGCTCAATGAGGATGAGAGCTGGCTACAGGTGTCTCCAGGGCGACCCCTAGCCAGCCCTCACCCTTGGAGCAGCTCAATGAGGATGAGAGCTGGCTACAGGTGCCTCCAGGGCGACCCCTAGCCAGCCCTCACCCTTGGAGCAGCTCAATGAGGATGAGAGCTGGCTACAGGTGCCTCCAGGGCGACCCCTAGCCAGCCCTCACCCTTGGAGCAGCTCAATGAGGATGAGAGCTGGGTACAGTTGCCTCCAGGCCGACCCCTAGCCAGCCCTCACCCTTGGAGCAGCTCAATGAGGATGAGAGCTGGCTACAGGTGCCTCCAGGGCGACCCCTAGCCAGCCCTCACCCTTGGAGCAGCTCAATGAGGATGAGAGCTGGCTACAGATGCCTCCAGGGCGACCCCTAGCCAGCCCTCACCCTTGGAGCAGCTCAATGAGGATGAGAGCTGGCTACAGGTGCCTCAAGGGCAACCCCTAGCCAGCCCTCACCCTTGGAGCAGCTCAATGAGGATGAGAGCTGGCTACAGGTGCCTCCAGGGCGACCCCTAGCCAGCCCTCACCCTTGGAGCAGCTCAATGAGGATGAGAGCTGGCTACAGGTGCCTCCAGGGCGACCCTTAGCCAGCCCTCACCCTTGGAATAGCTCAATGAGGATGAGAGCTGGCTACAGGTTTGATGATAGCAAAAGCACTTAAAATTCAATCTACAACAAAAAAAAGTCGCTCTGACGCCGCCGTTAAGGGCTGCGTCCGTTATCACGCTGATCTGATAAATTACAGAAAAAAAACGTAAACTTTATCATTTTTTTGGCGCACTTATTTCATCGCCCGTTCCTACGTGTCGCCGTTCAGCACAGCATCCGTTATCACGCTGATCTGATGAATTACGGAAAAAAAAAGTAAACTTTATAGTTTTTTTGGCGCGCTTATTTCACCGCCCGTTCCTACGCGCCGCCATTCAGCGCAGCGTTCGTTATCATGCTCATCTGATGAATTACGGAAAAAAAACGTAAACTTTATAGTTTTTTTGGTGCGCTTATTTCACCGCCCGTTCCTACGCGACGCCGTTCAGCGCAGCGTCCGTTATCACCCTCATCTGATGAATTACGGAAAAAAAACGTAAACTTTATAGTTTTTTTTGGCGCGCTTATTTCACCGCCCATTCCTATGCGCCGCCGTTCAGCGCAGCGTCCGTTATCACGCTCAATGAGGATGAGAGCTGGCTACAAGTGCCTCCAGGGCGACACGTAGCCAGCCCTCACCCTTGGAATAGCTCAATGAGGATGAGAGCTGGCTACAGGTGCCTCCAGGGCGACCACTAGCCAGCCCTCACCCTTGGAGCAGCTCAATGAGGATGAGAGCTGGCTACAGGTGCCTCCAGGGCGACCCCTAGCCAGCCCTCACCCTTGGAGCAGCTCAATGAGGATGAGAGCTGGCTACAGGTGCCTCCAGGGCGACCCCTAGCCAGCCCTCACCCTTGGAGCAGCTCAATGAGGATGAGAGCTGGCTACAGGTGCCTCCAGGGCGACCCCTAGCCAGCCCTCACCCTTGGAGCAGCTCAATGAGGATGAGAGCTGGCTACAGGTGCCTCCAGGGCGACCCCTAGCCAGCCCTCACCCTTGGAGCAGCTCAATGAGGATGAGAGCTGGCTACAGGTGCCTCCAGGACGACCCCTAGCCAGCCCTCACCCTTGGAGCAGCTCAATGAGGATGAGAGCTGGCTACAGGTGCCTCCAGGGCGACCCCTAGCCAGCCCTCACCCTTGGAGCAGCTCAAAGAGGATGAGAGCTGGCTACAGGTGCCTCTATGGCGACCCCTAGCCAGCCCTCACCCTTGGAGCAGCTCAATGAGGATGAGAGCTGGCTACAGGTGCCTCCAGGGCGACCCCTAGCCAGCCCTCACCCTTGGAGCAGCTCAATGAGGATGAGAGCTGGCTACAGGTGCCTCCAGGGCGACCCCTAGCCAGCCCTCACCCTTGGAGCAGCTCAATGAGGATGAGAGCTGGCTACAGGTGACTCCAGGGCGACCCCTAGCCAGCCCTCACCCTTGGAGCAGCTCAATGAGGATGAGAGCTGGCTACAGGTGCCTCCAGGGCGACCCCTAGCCAGCCCTCACGCTTGGAGCAGCTCAATGAGGATGAGAGCTGGCTACAGGTGCCTCCAGGGCGACCCCTAGCCAGCCCTCACCCTTGGAGCAGCTCAATGAGGATGAGAGCTGGCTACAGGTGCCTCCAGGGCGACCCCTAGCCAGCCCTCACCCTTGGAGCAGCTCAATGAGGATGAGAGCTGGCTACAGGTGCCTCCAGGGCGACCCCTAGCCAGCCCTCACCCTTGGAGCAGCTCAATGAGGATGAGAGCTGGCTACAGGTGCCTCCAGGGCGACCCCTAGCCAGCCCTCACCCTTGGAGCAGCTCAATGAGGATGAGAGCTGGCTACAGGTGCCTCCAGGGCGACCCCTAGCCAGCCCTCACCCTTGGAGCAGCTCAATGAGGATGAGAGCTGGCTACAGGTGCCTCCAGGGCGACCCCTAGCCAGCCCTCACCCTTGGAGCAGCTCAATGAGGATGAGAGCTGGCTACAGGTGCCTCCAGGGCGACCCCTAGCCAGCCCTCACCCTTGGAATAGCTCAATGAGGATGAGAGCTGACTACAGGTTTGATGATACCAAAAGCACTTAAAATTCAATCTGCAACAAAAAAAAGTCGCTCTGACGCCGCCGTTAAGGGCTGCGTCCGTTATCACGCTCATCTGATAAATTACAGAAAAAAAACGTAAACTTTATCGTTTTTTTGGCGCACTTATTTCACCGCCCGTTCCTACGTGCCGCCGTTCAGCACAGCATCCGTTATCACGCTCATCTGATGAATTACGGAAAAAAAACGTAAACTTTATAGTTTTTTTGGCGCGCTTATTTCACCGCCCGTTCCTACGCGCCGCCAATCAGCGCAGCGTCCGTTATCACGCTCATCTGATGAATTACGGAAAAAAACGTAAACTTTATAGTTTTTTTGGCGCGCTTATTTCACCGCCCGTTCCTACGCGCCGCCGTTCAACGCAGCTTCCGTTATCACGCTCATCTAATGAATTATGGAAAAAAAACGTACACTCTATAGCTTTTTTGGCGCGCTTATTTCACCGCCCGTTCCTACGCGCCGCCGTTCAGCGCAGCTTCCGTTATCACGTTCATCTGATGAATTACGGAAAAAAAACGTAAATTTTATAGTTTTTTTGGCGCGCTTATTTCACCGCCCGTTCCTACGCGCCGCGTTCAGCGCAGCGTCCGTTATCACCCTCATCTGATGAATTACGAAAAAAAACGTAAACTTTATAGTTTTTTTGGCGCGCTTATTTCACCGCCCGTTCCTATGCGCCGCCGTTCAGCGCAGCGTCCGTTATCACGCTCAATGAGGATGAGAGTTGGCTACAGGTGCCTCCAGGGCGACACGTAGCCAGCCCTCACCCTTCGAATAGCTCAATGAGGATGAGAGCTGGCTACAGGTGTCTCCAGGGCGACCCCTAGCCAACCCTCACCCTTGGAGCAGCTCAATGAGGATGAGAGCTGGCTACAGGTGCCTCCAGGGCGACTCCTAGCCAGCCCTCACCCTTGGAGCAGCTCAATGAGGATGAGAGCTGGCTACAGGTGCCTCCAGGGCGACCCCTAGCCAGCCCTCACCCTTGGAGCAGCTCAATGAGGATGAGAGCTGGCTACAGGTGCCTCCAGGGCGACCCCTAGCCAGCCCTCACCCTTGGAGCAGCTCAATGAGGATGAGAGCTGGCTACAGGTGCCTCCAGGGCGACCCCTAGCCAGCCCTCACCCTTGGAGCAGCTCAATGAGGATGAGAGCTGGCTACAGGTGCCTCCAGGGCGACCCCTAGCCAGCTCTCACCCTTGGAGCAGCTCAATGAGGATGAGAGCTGGCTACAGGTGCCTCCAGGGCGACACGTAGCCAGCCCTCACCCTTGGAGCAGCTCAATGAGGATGAGAGCTGGCTACAGGTACCTCCAGGGCGACCCCTAGCCAGCCCTCACCCTTGGAGCAGCTCAATGAGGATGAGAGCTGGCTACAGGTGCCTCCAGGGCGACCCCTAGCCAGCCCTCACCCTTGGAGCAGCTCAATGAGGATGAGAGCTGGCTACAGGTGCCTCCAGGGCGACCCCTAGCCAGCCCTCACCCTTGGAGCAGCTCAATGAGGATGAGAGCTGGCTACAGGTGCCTCCAGGGCGACCCTTAGCCAGCCCTCACCCTTGGAATAGCTCAATGAGGATGAGAGCTGGCTACAGGTTTGATGATAGCAAAAGCACTTAAAATTCAATCTGCAACAAAAAAAAGTCGCTCTGACGCCGCCGTTAAGGGCTGCGTCCGTTATCACGGTGATCTGATAAATTACAGAAAAAAAACGTAAACTTTATCGTTTTTTTGGCGCACTTATTTCATCGCCCGTTCGTACGTCCCGCCGTTCAGCACAGCATCCGTTATCACGCTCATCTGATGATTTACGGAAAAAAACCGTAAACTTTATAGTTTTTTTGGCGCGCTTATTTCACCGCCTGTTCCTACGCGCCGCCATTCAGCGCAGCGTCCGTTATCACGCTCATCTGATGAATTACGGAAAAAAAACGTAAATTTTATAGGTTTTTTGGCGCGCTTATTTCACCGCCCGTTCCTACGCGCCGCCGTTCAGCGCAGCGTCCGTTATCACCCTCATCTGATGAATTACGAAAAAAAACGTAAACTTTATAGTTTTTTTGGCGCGCTTATTTCACCGCCCGTTCCTATGCGCCACCGTTCAACGCAGCGTCCGTTATCACGCTCAATGAGGATGAGAGTTGGCTACAGGTGCCTCCAGGGCGACACGTAGCCAGCCCTCACCCTTCGAATAGCTCAATGAGGATGAGAGCTGGCTACAGGTGTCTCCAAGGCGACCCCTAGCCAGCCCTCACCCTTGGAGCAGCTCAATGAGGATGAGAGCTGGCTACAGGTGCCTCCAGGGCGACCCCTAGCCAGCCCTCACCCTTGGAGCAGCTCAATGAGGATGAGAGCTGGCTACAGGTGCCTCCAGGGCGACCCCTAGCCAGCCCTCACCCTTGGAGCAGCTCAATGAGGATGAGAGCTGGCTACAGGTGCCTCCAGGGCGACCCCTAGCCAGCCCTCACCCTTGGAGCAGCTCAATGAGGATGAGAGCTGGCTACAGGTGCCTCCAGGGCGACCCCTAGCCAGCCCTCACCCTTGGAGCAGCTCAATGAGGATGAGAGCTGGCTACAGGTGCCTCCAGGGCGACCCCTAGCCAGCCCTCACCCTTGGAGCAGCTCAATGAGGATGAGAGCTGGCTACAGGTGCCTCCAGGGCGACCCTTAGCCAGCCCTCACCCTTGGAATAGCTCAATGAGGATGAGAGCTGGCTACAGGTTTGATGATAGCAAAAGCACTTAAAATTCAATCTGCAACAAAAAAAAGTCGCTCTGACGCCGCCGTTAAGGGCTGCGTCCGTTATCACGGTGATCTGATAAATTACAGAAAAAAAACGTAAACTTTATCGTTTTTTTGGCGCACTTATTTCATCGCCCGTTCCTACGTGCCGCCGTTCAGCACAGCATCCGTTATCACGCTCATCTGATGGTTTACGGAAAAAAAACGTAAACTTTATAGTTTTTTTGGCGCGCTTATTTCACCGCCCGTTCCTACGCGCCGCCATTCAGCGCAGCGTCCGTTATCACGCTCATCTGATGAATTACGGAAAAAAAACGTAAATTTTATAGTTTTTTTGGCGCGCTTATTTCACCGCCCGTTCCTACGCGCCGCCGTTCAGCGCAGCGTCCGTTATCACCCTCATCTGATGAATTACGAAAAAAAACGTAAACTTTATAGTTTTTTTGGCGCGCTTATTTCACCGCCCGTTCCTATGCGCCGCCGTTCAACGCAGCGTCCGTTATCACGCTCAATGAGGATGAGAGTTGGCTACAGGTGCCTCCAGGGCGACACGTAGCCAGCCCTCACCCTTCGAATAGCTCAATGAGGATGAGAGCTGGCTACAGGTGTCTCCAAGGCGACCCCTAGCCAGCCCTCACCCTTGGAGCAGCTCAATGAGGATGAGAGCTGGCTACAGGTGCCTCCAGGGCGACCCCTAGCCAGCCCTCACCCTTGGAGCAGCTCAATGAGGATGAGAGCTGGCTACAGGTGCCTCCAGGGCGACCCCTAGCCAGCCCTCACCCTTGGAGCAGCTCAATGAGGATGAGAGCTGGCTACAGGTGCCTCCAGGGCGACCCCTAGCCAGCCCTCACCCTTGGAGCAGCTCAATGAGGATGAGAGCTGGCTACAGGTGCCTCCAGGGCGACCCCTAGCCAGCCCTCACCCTTGGAGCAGCTCAATGAGGATGAGAGCTGGCTACAGGTGCCTCCAGGGCGACCCCTAGCCAGCCCTCACCCTTGGAGCAGCTCAATGAGGATGAGAGCTGGCTACAGGTGCCTCCAGGGCGACCCTTAGCCAGCCCTCACCCTTGGAATAGCTCAATGAGGATGAGAGCTGGCTACAGGTTTGATGATAGCAAAAGCACTTAAAATTCAATCTGCAACAAAAAAAAGTCCCTCTGACGCCGCCGTTAAGGGCTGCGTCCGTTATCACGGTGATCTGATAAATTACAGAAAAAAAACGTAAACTTTATCGTTTTTTTGGCGCACTTATTTCATCGCCCGTTCCTACGTGCCGCCGTTCAGCACAGCATCCGTTATCACGCTCATCTGATGATTTACGGAAAAAAAACGTAAACTTTATAGTTTTTTTGGCGCGCTTATTTCACCGCCCGTTCCTACGCGCCGCCATTCAGCGCAGCGTCCGTTATCACGCTCATCTGATGAATTACGGAAAAAAAACGTAAATTTTATAGTTTTTTTGGCGCGCTTATTTCACCGCCCGTTCCTACGCGCCGCCGTTCAGCGCAGCGTCCGTTATCACCCTCATCTGATGAATTACGAAAAAAAACGTAAACTTTATAGTTTTTTTGGCGCGCTTATTTCACCGCCCGTTCCTATGCGCCGCCGTTCAACGCAGCGTCCGTTATCACGCTCAATGAGGATGAGAGTTGGCTACAGGTGCCTCCAGGGCGACACGTAGCCAGCCCTCACCCTTCAAATAGCTCAATGAGGATGAGAGCTGGCTACAGGTGTCTCCAAGGCGACCCCTAGCCAGCCCTCACCCTTGGAGCAGCTCAATGAGGATGAGAGCTGGCTACAGGTGCCTCCAGGGCGACCCCTAGCCAGCCCTCACCCTTGGTGCAGCTCAATGAGGATGAGAGCTGGCTACAGGTGCCTCCAGGGCGACCCCTAGCCAGCCCTCACCCTTGGAGCAGCTCAATGAGGATGAGAGCTGGCTACAGGTGCCTCCAGGGCGACCCCTAGCCAGCCCTCACCCTTGGAGCAGCTCAATGAGGATGAGAGCTGGCTACAGGTGCCTCCAGGGCGACCCCTAGCCAGCCCTCACCCTTGGAGCAGCTCAATGAGGATGAGAGCTGGCTACAGGTGCCTCCAGGGCGACCCCTAGCCAGCCCTCACCCTTGGAGCAGCTCAATGAGGATGAGAGCTGGCTACAGGTGCCTCCAGGGCGACCCCTAGCCAGCCCTCACCCTTGGAGCAGCTCAATGAGGATGAGAGCTGGCTACAGGTGCCTCCAGGGCAACCCGTAGCCAGCCCTCACCCTTGGAGCAGCTCAATGAGGATGAGAGCTGGCTACAGGTGCCTCCAGGGCGACCCCTAACCAGCCCTCACCCTTGGAGCAGCTCAATGAGGATGAGAGCTGGCTACAGGTGCCTCCAGGGCGACCCCTAGCCAGCCCTCACCCTTGGAGCAGCTCAATGAGGATGAGAGCTGGCTACAGGTGCCTCCAGGGCGACCCCTAGCCAGCCCTCACCCTTGGAGCAGCTCAATGAGGATGAGAGCTGGCTACAGGTGCCTCCAGGGCGACCCCTAGCCAGCCCTCACCCTTGGAGCAGCTCAATGAGGATGAGAGCTGGCTACAGGTGCCTCCAGGGCGACCCGTAGCCAGCCCTCACCCTTGGAGCAGCTCAATGAGGATGAGAGCTGGCTACAGGTGCCTCCAGGGCGACCCCTAGCCAGCCCTCACCCTTGGAGCAGCTCAATGAGGATGAGAGCTGGCTACAGGTGCCTCCAGGGCGACCCCTAGCCAGCCCTCACCCTTGGAGCAGCTCAATGAGGATGAGAGCTGGCTACAGGTGCCTCCAGGGCGACCCTTAGCCAGCCCTCACCCTTGGAATAGCTCAATGAGGATGAGAGCTGGCTACAGGTTTGATGATAGCAAAAGCACTTAAAATTCAATCTGCAACAAAAAAAAGTCGCTCTGACGCCGCCGTTAAGGGCTGCGTCCGTTATCACGGTGATCTGATAAATTACAGAAAAAAAACGTAAACTTTATCGTTTTTTTGGGGCACTTATTTCATCGCCCGTTCCTACGTGCCGCCGTTCAGCACAGCATCCGTTATCACGCTCATCTGATGATTTACGGAAAAAAAACGTAAACTTTATAGTTTTTTTGGCGCGCTTATTTCACCGCCCGTTCCTACGCGCCGCCATTCAGCGCAGCGTCCGTTATCACGCTCATCTGATGAATTACGGAAAAAAAACGTAAATTTTATAGTTTTTTTGGCGCGCTTATTTCACCGCCCGTTCCTACGCGCCGCCGTTCAGCGCAGCGTCCGTTATCACCCTCATCTGATGAATTACGAAAAAAAACGTAAACTTTATAGTTTTTTTGGCGCGCTTATTTCACCGCCCGTTCCTATGCGCCGCCGTTCAACGCAGCGTCCGTTATCACGCTCAATGAGGATGAGAGTTGGCTACAGGTGCCTCCAGGGCGACACGTAGCCAGCCCTCACCCTTCAAATAGCTCAATGAGGATGAGAGCTGGCTACAGGTGTCTCCAAGGCGACCCCTAGCCAGCCCTCACCCTTGGAGCAGCTCAATGAGGATGAGAGCTGGCTACAGGTGCCTCCAGGGCGACCCCTAGCCAGCCCTCACCCTTGGTGCAGCTCAATGAGGATGAGAGCTGGCTACAGGTGCCTCCAGGGCGACCCCTAGCCAGCCCTCACCCTTGGAGCAGCTCAATGAGGATGAGAGCTGGCTACAGGTGCCTCCAGGGCGACCCCTAGCCAGCCCTCACCCTTGGAGCAGCTCAATGAGGATGAGAGCTGGCTACAGGTGCCTCCAGGGCGACCCCTAGCCAGCCCTCACCCTTGGAGCAGCTCAATGAGGATGAGAGCTGGCTACAGGTGCCTCCAGGGCGACCCCTAGCCAGCCCTCACCCTTGGAGCAGCTCAATGAGGATGAGAGCTGGCTACAGGTTTGATGATAGCAAAAGCACTTAAAATTCAATCTGCAACAAAAAAAAGTCGCTCTGACGCCGCCGTTAAGGGCTGCTTCCGTTATCACGGTGATCTGATAAATTACAGAAAAAAAACGTAAACTTTATCGTTTTTTTGGCGCACTTATTTCATCGCCCGTTCCTACGTGCCGCCGTTCAGCACAGCATCCGTTATCACGCTCATCTGATGATTTACGGAAAAAAAACGTAAACTTTATAGTTTTTTTGGCGCGCTTATTTCACCGCCCGTTCCTAAGCGCCGCCATTCAGCGCAGCGTCCGTTATCACGCTCATCTGATGAATTACGGAAAAAAAACGTAAATTTTATAGGTTTTTTGGCGCGCTTATTTCACCGCCCGTTCCTACGCGCCGCCGTTCAGCGCAGCGTCCGTTATCACCCTCATCTGATGAATTACGAAAAAAAACGTAAACTTTATAGTTTTTTTGGCGCGCTTATTTCACCGCCCGTTCCTATGCGCCGCCGTTCAACGCAGCGTCCGTTATCACGCTCAATGAGGATGAGAGTTGGCTACAGGTGCCTCCAGGGCGACACGTAGCCAGCCCTCACCCTTCGAATAGCTCAATGAGGATGAGAGCTGGCTACAGGTGTCTCCAAGGCGACCCCTAGCCAGCCCTCACCCTTGGAGCAGCTCAATGAGGATGAGAGCTGGCTACAGGTGCCTCCAGGGCGACCCCTAGCCAGCCCTCACCCTTGGAGCAGCTCAATGAGGATGAGAGCTGGCTACAGGTGCCTCCAGGGCGACCCCTAGCCAGCCCTCACCCTTGGAGCAGCTCAATGAGGATGAGAGCTGGCTACAGGTGCCTCCAGGGCGACCCCTAGCCAGCCCTCACCCTTGGAGCAGCTCAATGAGGATGAGAGCTGGCTACAGGTGCCTCCAGGGCGACCCCTAGCCAGCCCTCACCCTTGGAGCAGCTCAATGAGGATGAGAGCTGGCTACAGGTGCCTCCAGGGCGACCCCTAGCCAGCCCTCACCCTTGGAGCAGCTCAATGAGGATGAGAGCTGGCTACAGGTGCCTCCAGGGCGACCCTTAGCCAGCCCTCACCCTTGGAATAGCTCAATGAGGATGAGAGCTGGCTACAGGTTTGATGATAGCAAAAGCACTTAAAATTCAATCTGCAACAAAAAAAAGTCGCTCTGACGCCGCCGTTAAGGGCTGCGTCCGTTATCACGGTGATCTGATAAATTACAGAAAAAAAACGTAAACTTTATCGTTTTTTTGGCGCACTTATTTCATCGCCCGTTCCTACGTGCCGCCGTTCAGCACAGCATCCGTTATCACGCTCATCTGATGATTTACGGAAAAAAAACGTAAACTTTATAGTTTTTTTGGCGCGCTTATTTCACCGCCCGTTCCTACGCGCCGCAATTCAGCGCAGCGTCCGTTATCACGCTCATCTGATGAATTACGGAAAAAAAACGTAAATTTTATAGTTTTTTTGGCGCGCTTATTTCACCGCCCGTTCCTACGCGCCGCCGTTCAGCGCAGCGTCCGTTATCACCCTCATCTGATGAATTACGAAAAAAAACGTAAACTTTATAGTTTTTTTGGCGCGCTTATTTCACCGCCCGTTCCTATGCGCCGCCGTTCAACGCAGCGTCCGTTATCACGCTCAATGAGGATGAGAGTTGGCTACAGGTGCCTCCAGGGCGACACGTAGCCAGCCCTCACCCTTCAAATAGCTCAATGAGGATGAGAGCTGGCTACAGGTGTCTCCAAGGCGACCCCTAGCCAGCCCTCACCCTTGGAGCAGCTCAATGAGGATGAGAGCTGGCTACAGGTGCCTCCAGGGCGACCCCTAGCCAGCCCTCACCCTTGGTGCAGCTCAATGAGGATGAGAGCTGGCTACAGGTGCCTCCAGGGCGACCCCTAGCCAGCCCTCACCCTTGGAGCAGCTCAATGAGGATGAGAGCTGGCTACAGGTGCCTCCAGGGCGACCCCTAGCCAGCCCTCACCCTTGGAGCAGCTCAATGAGGATGAGAGCTGGCTACAGGTGCCTCCAGGGCGACCCCTAGCCAGCCCTCACCCTTGGAGCAGCTCAATGAGGATGAGAGCTGGCTACAGGTGCCTCCAGGGTGACCCCTAGCCAGCCCTCACCCTTGGAGCAGCTCAATGAGGATGAGAGCTGGCTACAGGTGCCTCCAGGGCGACCCCTAGCCAGCCCTCACCCTTGGAGCAGCTCAATGAGGATGAGAGCTGGCTACAGGTGCCTCCAGGGCGACCCGTAGCCAGCCCTCACCCTTGGAGCAGCTCAATGAGGATGAGAGCTGGCTACAGGTGCCTCCAGGGCGACCCCTAACCAGCCCTCACCCTTGGAGCAGCTCAATGAGGATGAGAGCTGGCTACAGGTGCCTCCAGGGCGACCCCTAGCCAGCCCTCACCCTTGGAGCAGCTCAATGAGGATGAGAGCTGGCTACAGGTGCCTCCAGGGCGACCCCTAGCCAGCCCTCACCCTTGGAGCAGCTCAATGAGGATGAGAGCTGGCTACAGGTGCCTCCAGGGCGACCCCTAGCCAGCCCTCACCCTTGGAGCAGCTCAATGAGGATGAGAGCTGGCTACAGGTGCCTCCAGGGCGACCCGTAGCCAGCCCTCACCCTTGGAGCAGCTCAATGAGGATGAGAGCTGGCTACAGGTGCCTCCAGGGCGACCCCTAGCCAGCCCTCACCCTTGGAGCAGCTCAATGAGGATGAGAGCTGGCTACAGGTGCCTCCAGGGCGACCCGTAGCCAGCCCTCACCCTTGGAGCAGCTCAATGAGGATGAGAGCTGGCTACAGGTGCCTCCAGGGCGACCCTTAGCCAGCCCTCACCCTTGGAATAGCTCAATGAGGATGAGAGCTGGCTACAGGTTTGATGATAGCAAAAGCACTTAAAATTCAATCTGCAACAAAAAAAAGTCGCTCTGACGCCGCCGTTAAGGGCTGCGTCCGTTATCACGGTGATCTGATGAATTACAGAAAAAAAACGTAAACTTTATCGTTTTTTTGGCGCACTTATTTCATCGCCCGTTCCTACGTGCCGCCGTTCAGCACAGCATCCGTTATCACGCTCATCTGATGATTTACGGAAAAAAAACGTAAACTTTATAGTTTTTTTGGCGCGCTTATTTCACCGCCCATTCCTACGCGCCGCCATTCAGCGCAGCGTCCGTTATCACGCTCATCTGATGAATTACGGAAAAAAAACGTAAACTTTATAGTTTTTTTGGCGCGCTTATTTCACCGCCCGTTCCTACGCACCGCCGTTCAGCGCAGCGTCCGTTATCACCCTCATCTGATGAATTACGGAAAAAAAACGTAAACTTTATAGTTTTTTTTGGCGCGCTTATTTCACCGCCCGCTCCTATGCGCCGCCGTTCAGCGCAGCGTCCGTTATCACGCTCAATGAGGATGAGAGCTGGCTACAAGTGCCTCCAGGGCGACACGTAGCCAGCCCTCACCCTTGGAATAGCTCAATGAGGATGAGAGCTGGTTACAGGTGCCTCCAGGGCGACCCCTAGCCAGCCCTCACCCTTGGAGCAGCTCAATGAGGATGAGAGCTGGCTACAGGTGCTTCCAGGGCGAACCCTAGCCAGCCCTCACCCTTGGAGCAGCTCAATGAGGATGAGAGCTGGCTACAGGTGCCTCCAGGGCGACCCCTAGCCAGCCCTCACCCTTGGAGCAGCTCAATGAGGATGAGAGCTGGCTACAGGTGTCTCCAGTGCGACCCCTAGCCAGCCCTCACCCTTGGAGCAGCTCAATGAGGATGAGAGCTGGCTACAGGTGCCTCCAGGGCGACCCGTAGCCAGCCCTCACCCTTGGAGCAGCTCAATGAGGATGAGAGCTGGCTACAGGTGCCTCCAGGGCGACCCCTAGCCAGCCCTCACCCTTGGAGCAGCTCAATGAGGATGAGAGCTGGCTACAGGTGCCTCCAGGGCGACCCCTAGCCAGCCCTCACCCTTGGAGCAGCTCAATGAGGATGAGAGCTGGCTACAGGTGCCTCCAGGGCGACCCTTAGCCAGCCCTCACCCTTGGAATAGCTCAATGAGGATGAGAGCTGGCTACAGGTTTGATGATAGCAAAAGCACTTAAAATTCAATCTGCAACAAAATAAAGTCGCTCTGACGCCGCCGTTAAGGGCTGCGTCCGTTATCACGGTGATCTGATAAATTACAGAAAAAAAACGTAAACTTTATCGTTTTTTTGGCGCACTTATTTCATCGCCCGTTCCTACGTGCCGCCGTTCAGCACAGCATCCGTTATCACGCTCATCTGATGAATTACGGAAAAAAAACGTAAACTTTATAGTTTTTTTGGCGCACTTATTTCATCGCCCGTTCCTACGTGCCGCCGTTCAGCACAGCATCCGTTATCATGCTCATCTGATGAATTACGGAAAAAAAACGTAAACTTTATAGATTTTTTGGCGCGCTTATTTCACCGCCCGTTCCTACGTGCCGCCATTCAGCGCAGCGTCCGTTATCACGCTCATCTGAT
Source organism: Phyllobates terribilis (assembly GCF_046119375.1). NCBI lineage: Eukaryota > Metazoa > Chordata > Amphibia > Anura > Dendrobatidae > Phyllobates > Phyllobates terribilis. The sequence continues at coordinate 1,409,802 of NW_027363139.1, forward strand.
GAATTACGGAAAAAAAACGTAAACTTTATAGTTTTTTTGGCGCACTTATTTCACCGCCCGTTCCTACGCGCCGCCGTTCAGCGCAGCGTCCGTTATCACCCTCATCTGATGAATTACGGAAAAAAAATGTAAACTTTATAGTTTTTTTGGCGCGCTTATTTCACCGCCCGTTCCTATGCGCCGCCGTTCAGCGCAGCGTCCGTTATCACGCTCAATGAGGATGAGAGTTGGCTACAGGTGCCTCCAGGGCGACACGTAGCCAGCCCTCACCCTTCGAATAGCTCAATGAGGATGAGAGCTGGCTACAGGTGTCTCCAAGGCGACCCCTAGCCAGCCCTCACCCTTGGAGCAGCTCAATGAGGATGAGAGCTGGCTACAGGTGCCTCCAGGGCGACCCCTAGCCAGCCCTCACCCTTGGAGCAGCTCAATGAGGATGAGAGCTGGCTACAGGTGCCTCCAGGGCGACCCCTAGCCAGCCCTCACCCTTGGAGCAGCTCAATGAGGATGAGAGCTGGCTACAGGTGCCTCCAGGGCGACCCCTAGCCAGCCCTCACCCTTGGAGCAGCTCAATGAGGATGAGAGCTGGCTACAGGTGCCTCCAGGGCGACCCCTAGCCAGCCCTCACCCTTGGAGCAGCTCAATGAGGATGAGAGCTGGCTACAGGTGCCTCCAGGGCGACCCCTAGCCAGCCCTCACCCTTGGAGCAGCTCAATGAGGATGAGAGCTGGCTACAGGTGCCTCCAGGGCGACCCTTAGCCAGCCCTCACCCTTGGAATAGCTCAATGAGGATGAGAGCTGGCTACAGGTTTGATGATAGCAAAAGCACTTAAAATTCAATCTGCAACAAAAAAAAGTCGCTCTGACGCCGCCGTTAAGGGCTGCGTCCGTTATCACGGTGATCTGATAAATTACAGAAAAAAAACGTAAACTTTATCGTTTTTTTGGCGCACTTATTTCATCGCCCGTTCCTACGTGCCGCCGTTCAGCACAGCATCCGTTATCACGCTCATCTGATGATTTACGGAAAAAAAACGTAAACTTTATAGTTTTTTTGGCGCGCTTATTTCACCGCCCGTTCCTACGCGCCGCCATTCAGCGCAGCGTCCGTTATCACGCTCATCTGATGAATTACGGAAAAAAAACGTAAATTATATAGTTTTTTTGGCGCGCTTATTTCACCGCCCGTTCCGACGCGCCGCCGTTCAGCGCAGCGTCCGTTATCACCCTCATCTGATGAATTACGAAAAAAAACGTAAACTTTATAGTTTTTTTGGCGCGCTTATTTCACCGCCCGTTCCTATGCGCCGCCGTTCAACGCAGCGTCCGTTATCACGCTCAATGAGAATGAGAGTTGGCTACAGGTGCCTCCAGGGCGACACGTAGCCAGCCCTCACCCTTCGAATAGCTCAATGAGGATGAGAGCTGGCTACAGGTGTCTCCAAGGCGACCCCTAGCCAGCCCTCACCCTTGGAGCAGCTCAATGAGGATGAGAGCTGGCTACAGGTGCCTCCAGGGCGACCCCTAGCCAGCCCTCACCCTTGGAGCAGCTCAATGAGGATGAGAGCTGGCTACAGGTGCCTCCAGGGCGACCCCTAGCCAGCCCTCACCCTTGGAGCAGCTCAATGAGGATGAGAGCTGGCTACAGGTGCCTCCAGGGCGACCCCTAGCCAGCCCTCACCCTTGGAGCAGCTCAATGAGGATGAGAGCTGGCTACAGGTGCCTCCAGGGCGACCCCTAGCCAGCCCTCACCCTTGGAGCAGCTCAATGAGGATGAGAGCTGGCTACAGGTGCCTCCAGGGCGACCCCTAGCCAGCCCTCACCCTTGGAGCAGCTCAATGAGGATGAGAGCTGGCTACAGGTGCCTCCAGGGCGACCCTTAGCCAGCCCTCACCCTTGGAATAGCTCAATGAGGATGAGAGCTGGCTACAGGTTTGATGATAGCAAAAGCACTTAAAATTCAATCTGCAACAAAAAAAAGTCGCTCTGACGCCGCCGTTAAGGGCTGCGTCCGTTATCACGGTGATCTGATAAATTACAGAAAAAAAACGTAAACTTTATCGTTTTTTTGGCGCACTTATTTCATCGCCCGTTCCTACGTGCCGCCGTTCAGCACAGCATCCGTTATCACGCTCATCTGATGATTTACGGAAAAAAAACGTAAACTTTATAGTTTTTTTGGCGCGCTTATTTCACCGCCCGTTCCTACGCGCCGCCATTCAGCGCAGCGTCCGTTATCACGCTCATCTGATGAATTACGGAAAAAAAACGTAAATTATATAGTTTTTTTGGCGCGCTTATTTCACCGCCCGTTCCGACGCGCCGCCGTTCAGCGCAGCGTCCGTTATCACCCTCATCTGATGAATTACGAAAAAAAACGTAAACTTTATAGTTTTTTTGGCGCGCTTATTTCACCGCCCGTTCCTATGCGCCGCCGTTCAACGCAGCGTCCGTTATCACGCTCAATGAGAATGAGAGTTGGCTACAGGTGCCTCCAGGGCGACACGTAGCCAGCCCTCACCCTTCAAATAGCTCAATGAGGATGAGAGCTGGCTACAGGTGTCTCCAAGGCGACCCCTAGCCAGCCCTCACCCTTGGAGCAGCTCAATGAGGATGAGAGCTGGCTACAGGTGCCTCCAGGGCGACCCTTAGCCAGCCCTCACCCTTGGAATAGCTCAATGAGGATGAGAGCTGGCTACAGGTTTGATGATAGCAAAAGCACTTAAAATTCAATCTGCAACAAAAAAAAGTCGCTCTGACGCCGCCGTTAAGGGCTGCGTCCGTTATCACGGTGATCTGATAAATTACAGAAAAAAAACGTAAACTTTATCGTTTTTTTGGCGCACTTATTTCATCGCCCGTTCCTACGTGCCGCCGTTCAGCACAGCATCCGTTATCACGCTCATCTGATGATTTACGGAAAAAAAACGTAAACTTTATAGTTTTTTTGGCGCGCTTATTTCACCGCCCGTTCCTACGCGCCGCCATTCAGCGCAGCGTCCGTTATCACGCTCATCTGATGAATTACGGAAAAAAAACGTAAATTATATAGTTTTTTTGGCGCGCTTATTTCACCGCCCGTTCCGACGCGCCGCCGTTCAGCGCAGCGTCCGTTATCACCCTCATCTGATGAATTACGAAAAAAAACGTAAACTTTATAGTTTTTTTGGCGCGCTTATTTCACCGCCCGTTCCTATGCGCCGCCGTTCAACGCAGCGTCCGTTATCACGCTCAATGAGAATGAGAGTTGGCTACAGGTGCCTCCAGGGCGACACGTAGCCAGCCCTCACCCTTCAAATAGCTCAATGAGGATGAGAGCTGGCTACAGGTGTCTCCAAGGCGACCCCTAGCCAGCCCTCACCCTTGGAGCAGCTCAATGAGGATGAGAGCTGGCTACAGGTGCCTCCAGGGCGACCCCTAGCCAGCCCTCACCCTTGGTGCAGCTCAATGAGGATGAGAGCTGGCTACAGGTGCCTCCAGGGCGACCCCTAGCCAGCCCTCACCCTTGGAGCAGCTCAATGAGGATGAGAGCTGGCTACAGGTGCCTCCAGGGCGACCCCTAGCCAGCCCTCACCCTTGGAGCAGCTCAATGAGGATGAGAGCTGGCTACAGGTGCCTCCAGGGCGACCCCTAGCCAGCCCTCACCCTTGGAGCAGCTCAATGAGGATGAGAGCTGGCTACAGGTGCCTCCAGGGCGACCCCTAGCCAGCCCTCACCCTTGGAGCAGCTCAATGAGGATGAGAGCTGGCTACAGGTGCCTCCAGGGCGACCCCTAGCCAGCCCTCACCCTTGGAGCAGCTCAATGAGGATGAGAGCTGGCTACAGGTGCCTCCAGGGCGACCCGTAGCCAGCCCTCACCCTTGGAGCAGCTCAATGAGGATGAGAGCTGGCTACAGGTGCCTCCAGGGCGACCCCTAACCAGCCCTCACCCTTGGAGCAGCTCAATGAGGATGAGAGCGGGCTACAGGTGCCTCCAGGGCGACCCCTAGCCAGCCCTCACCCTTGGAGCAGCTCAATGAGGATGAGAGCTGGCTACAGGTGCCTCCAGGGCGACCCCTAGCCAGCCCTCACCCTTGGAGCAGCTCAATGAGGATGAGAGCTGGCTACAGGTGCCTCCAGGGCGACCCCTAGCCAGCCCTCACCCTTGGAGCAGCTCAATGAGGATGAGAGCTGGCTACAGGTGCCTCCAGGGCGACCCGTAGCCAGCCCTCACCCTTGGAGCAGCTCAATGAGGATGAGAGCTGGCTACAGGTGCCTCCAGGGCGACCCCTAGCCAGCCCTCACCCTTGGAGCAGCTCAATGAGGATGAGAGCTGGCTACAGGTGCCTCCAGGGCGACCCCTAGCCAGCCCTCACCCTTGGAGCAGCTCAATGAGGATGAGAGCTGGCTACAGGTGCCTCCAGGGCGACCCTTAGCCAGCCCTCACCCTTGGAATAGCTCAATGAGGATGAGAGCTGGCTACAGGTTTGATGATAGCAAAAGCACTTAAAATTCAATCTGCAACAAAAAAAAGTCGCTCTGACGCCGCCGTTAAGGGCTGCGTCCGTTATCACGGTGATCTGATAAATTACAGAAAAAAAACGTAAACTTTATCGTTTTTTTGGCGCACTTATTTCATCGCCCGTTCCTACGTGCCGCCGTTCAGCACAGCATCCGTTATCACGCTCATCTGATGATTTACGGAAAAAAAACGTAAACTTTATAGTTTTTTTGGCGCGCTTATTTCACCGCCCGTTCCTACGCGCCGCCATTCAGCGCAGCGTCCGTTATCACGCTCATCTGATGAATTACGGAAAAAAAACGTAAACTTTATAGTTTTTTTGGCGCGCTTATTTCACCGCCCGTTCCTACGCACCGCCGTTCAGCGCAGCGTCCGTTATCACCCTCATCTGATGAATTACGGAAAAAAAACGTAAACTTTATAGTTTTTTTTGGCGCGCTTATTTCACCGCCCGTTCCTATGCGCCGCCGTTCAGCGCAGCGTCCGTTATCACGCTCAATGAGGATGAGAGCTGGCTACAAGTGCCTCCAGGGCGACACGTAGCCAGCCCTCACCCTTGGAATAGCTCAATGAGGATGAGAGCTGGTTACAGGTGCCTCCAGGGCGACCCCTAGCCAGCCCTCACCCTTGGAGCAGCTCAATGAGGATGAGAGCTGGCTACAGGTGCTTCCAGGGCGAACCCTAGCCAGCCCTCACCCTTGGAGCAGCTCAATGAGGATGAGAGCTGGCTACAGGTGCCTCCAGGGCGACCCCTAGCCAGCCCTCACCCTTGGAGCAGCTCAATGAGGATGAGAGCTGGCTACAGGTGCCTCCAGGGCGACCCCTAGCCAGCCCTCACCCTTGGAGCAGCTCAATGAGGATGAGAGCTAGCTACAGGTGCCTCCAGGGCGACCCCTAGCCAGCCCTCACCCTTGGAGCAGCTCAATGAGGATGAGAGCTGGCTACAGGTGCCTCCAGGGCGACCCCTAGCCAGCCCTCACCCTTGGAGCAGCTCAATGAGGATGAGAGCTGGCTACAGGTGCCTCCAGGGCGACCCCTAGCCAGCCCTCACCCTTGGAGCAGCTCAATGAGGATGAGAGCTGGCTACAGGTGCCTCCAGGGCGACCCTTAGCCAGCCCTCACCCTTGGAATAGCTCAATGAGGATGAGAGCTGGCTACAGGTTTGATGATAGCAAAAGCACTTAAAATTCAATCTGCAACAAAATAAAGTCGCTCTGACGCCGCCGTTAAGGGCTGCGTCCGTTATCACGCTGATCTGATAAATTACAGAAAAAAACCGTAAACTTTATCGTTATTTTGGCGCACTTATTTCATCGCCCGTTCCTACGTGCCGCCGTTCAGCACAGCATCCGTTATCACGCTCATCTGATGAATTACGGAAAAAAAACGTAAACTTTATAGTTTTTTAGGCGCACTTATTTCATCGCCCGTTCCTACGTGCCGCCGTTCAGCACAGCATCCGTTATCACGCTCATCTGATGAATTACGGAAAAAAAACGTAAACTTTATAGATTTTTTGGCGCGCTTATTTCACCGCCCGTTCCTACGTGCCGCCATTCAGCGCAGCGTCCGTTATCACGCTCATCTGATGAATTACGGAAAAAAAACGTAAACTTTATAGTTTTTTTGGCGCACTTATTTCACTGCCCGTTCCTACGCGCCGCCGTTCAGCGCAGCGTCCGTTATCACCCTCATCTGATGAATTACGGAAAAAAAATGTAAACTTTATAGTTTTTTTGGCGCGCTTATTTCACCGCCCGTTCCTATGCGCCGCCGTTCAGCGCAGCGTCCGTTATCACGCTCAATGAGGATGAGAGCTGGCTACAAGTGCCTCCAGGGCGACACGTAGCCAGCCCTCACCCTTGGAATAGCTCAATGAGGATGAGAGCTGGCTACAGGTGCCTCCAGGGCGACCCCTAGCCAGCCCTCACCCTTGGAGCAGCTCAATGAGGATGAGAGCTGGCTACAGGTGCCTCCAGGGCGACCCCTAGCCAGCCCTCACCCTTGGAGCAGCTCAATGAGGATGAGAGCTGGCTACAGGTGCCTCCAGGGCGACCCCTAGCCAGCCCTCACCCTTGCAGCAGCTCAATGAGGATGAGAGCTGGCTACAGGTGCCTCCAGGGCGACACGTAGCCAGCCCTCACCCTTGGAGCAGCTCAATGAGGATGAGAGCTGGCTACAGGTGCCTCCAGGGCGACCCCTAGCCAGCCCTCACCCTTGGAGCAGCTCAATGAGGATGAGAGCTGGCTACAGGTGCCTCCAGGGCGACCCCTAGCCAGCCCTCACCCTTGGAGCAGCTCAATGAGGATGAGAGCTGGCTACAGGTGCCTCCAGGGCGACCCCTAGCCAGCCCTCACCCTTGGAGCAGCTCAATGAGGATGAGAGCTGGCTACAGGTGCCTCCAGGGCGACCCCTAGCCAGCCCTCACCCTTGGAGCACCTCAATGAGTATGAGAGCTGGCTACAGGTGCCTCCAGGGCGACCCCTAGCCAGCCCTCACCCTTGGAGCAGCTCAATGAGGATGAGAGCTGGCTACAGGTGCCTCCAGGGCGACCCCTAGCCAGCCCTCACCCTTGGAATAGCTCAATGAGGATGAGAGCTGGCTACAGGTTTGATGATACCAAAAGCACTTAAAATTCAATCTGCAACAAAAAAAAGTCGCTCTGACGCCGCCGTTAAGGGCTGCGTCCGTTATCACGCTCATCTGATAAATTACAGAAAAAAAACGTAAACTTTATCGTTTTTTTGGCGCACTTATTTCACCGCCCGTTCCTACGTGCCGCCGTTCAGCACAGCATCCGTTATCACGCTCATCTGATGAATTACGGAAAAAAAACGTAAACTTTATAGTTTTTTTGGCGCGCTTATTTCACCGCCCGTTCCTACGCGCCGCCATTCAGCGCAGCGTCCGTTATCACGCTCATCTGATGAATTACGGAAAAAAACGTAAACTTTATAGTTTTTTTGGCGCGCTTATTTCACCGCCCGTTCCTACGCGCCGCCGTTCAACGCAGCTTCCGTTATCACGCTCATCTAATGAATTATGGAAAAAAACGTACACTTTATAGCTTTTTTGGCGCGCTTATTTCACCGCCCGTTCCTACGCGCCGCCATTTAGCGCAGCTTCCGTTATCACGCTCATCTGATGAATTACGGAAAAAAAACGTAAATTTTATAGTTTTTTTTGGCGCGCTTATTTCACCGCCCGTTCCTACGCGCCGCCGTTCAGCGCAGCGTCCGTTATCACCCTCATCTGATGAATTACGGAAAAAAAACGTAAACTTTATAGTTTTTTTGGCGCGCTTATTTCACCGCCCGTTCCTATGCGCCGCCGTTCAGCGCATCGTCCGTTATCACGCTCAATGAGGATGAGAGTTGGCTACAGGTGCCTCCAGGGCGACACGTAGCCAGCCCTCACCCTTCGAATAGCTCAATGAGGATGAGAGCTGGCTACAGGTGCCTCCAGGGCGACCCCTAGCCAGCCCTCACCCTTGGAGCAGCTCAATGAGGATGAGAGCTGGCTACAGGTGCCTCCAGGGCGACCCCTAGCCAGCCCTCACCCTTGGAGCAGCTCAATGAGGATGAGAGCTGGCTACAGGTGCCTCCAGGGCGACCCCTAGCCAGCCCTCACCCTTGGAGCAGCTCAATGAGGATGAGAGCTGGCTACAGGTGCCTCCAGGGCGACCCCTAGCCAGCCCTCACCCTTGGAATAGCTCAATGAGGATGAGAGCTGGCTACAGGTTTGATGATAGCAAAAGCACTTAAAATTCAATCTGCAACAAAATAAAGTCGCTCTGACGCCGCCGTTAAGGGCTGCGTCCGTTATCACGCTGATCTGATAAATTACAGAAAAAAAACGTAAACTTTATCGTTTTTTTGGCGCACTTATTTCATCGCCCGTTCCTACGTGCCGCCGTTCAGCACAGCATCCGTTATCACGCTCATCTGATGAATTACGGAAAAAAAACGTAAACTTTATAGTTTTTTAGGCGCGCTTATTTCACCGCCCGTTCCTATGCGCCGCCGTTCAGCGCAGCGTCCGTTATCACGCTCAATGAGGATGAGAGCTGGCTACAAGTGCCTCCAGGGCGACACGTAGCCAGCCCTCACCCTTGGAATAGCTCAATGAGGATGAGAGCTGGCTACAGGTGCCTCCAGGGCGACCCCTAGCCAGCCCTCACCCTTGGAGCAGCTCAATGAGGATGAGAGCTGGCTACAGGTGCCTCCAGGGCGACCCCTAGCCAGCCCTCACCCTTGGAGCAGCTCAATGAGGATGAGAGCTGGCTACAGGTGCCTCCAGGGCGACCCCTAGCCAGCCCTCACCCTTGGAGCAGCTCAATGAGGATGAGAGCTGGCTACAGGTGCCTCCAGGGCGACCCCTAGCCAGCCCTCACCCTTGGAGCAGCTCAATGAGGATGAGAGCTGGCTACAGGTGCCTCCAGGGCGACCCCTAGCCAGCCCTCACCCTTGGAGCAGCTCAATGAGGATGAGAGCTGGCTACAGGTGCCTCCAGGGCGACCCCTAGCCAGCCCTCACCCTTGGAGCAGCTCAATGAGGATGAGAGCTGGCTACAGGTGCCTCCAGGGCGACCCCTAGCCAGCCCTCACCCTTGGAATAGCTCAATGAGGATGAGAGCTGGCTACAGGTTTGATGATAGCAAAAGCACTTAAAATTCAATCTGCAACAAAATAAAGTCGCTCTGACGCCGCCGTTAAGGGCTGCGTCCGTTATCACGCTGATCTGATAAATTACAGAAAAAAAACGTAAACTTTATCGTTTTTTTGGCGCACTTATTTCATCGCCCGTTCCTACGTGCCGCCGTTCAGCACAGCATCCGTTATCACGCTCATCTGATGAATTACGGAAAAAAAACGTAAACTTTATAGTTTTTTTGGCGCGCTTATTTCACCGCCCGTTCCTACGCGCCGCCATTCAGCGCAGCGTCCGTTATCACGCTCATCTGATGAATTACGGAAAAAAAACGTAAACTTTATAGTTTTTTTGGCGCGCTTATTTCACCGCCCGTTCCTACGCGCCGCCGTTCAGCGCAGCGTCCGTTATTACCCTCATCTGATGAATTACGGAAAAAAAACGTAAACTTTATAGTTTTTTTGGCGCGCTTATTTCACCGCCCGTTCCTATGCGCCGCCGTTCAGCGCAGCGTCCGTTATCACGCTCAATGAGGATGAGAGCTGGCTACAAGTGCCTCCAGGGCGACACGTAGCCAGCCCTCACCCTTGGAATAGCTCAATGAGGATGAGAGCTGGCTACAGGTGACTCCAGGGCGACCCCTAGCCAGCCCTCACCCTTGGAGCAGCTCAATGAGGATGAGAGCTGGCTACAGGTGCCTCCAGGGCGACCCCTAGCCAGCCCTCACCCTTGGAGCAGCTCAATGAGGATGAGAGCTGGCTACAGGTGCCTCCAGGGCGACCCCTAGCCAGCCCTCACCCTTGGAGCAGCTCAATGAGGATGAGAGCTGGCTACAGGTGCCTCCAGGGCGACCCCTAGCCAGCCCTCACCCTTGGAGCAGCTCAATGAGGATGAGAGCTGGCTACAGGTGCCTCCAGGGCGACCCCTAGCCAGCCCTCACCCTTGGAGCAGCTCAATGAGGATGAGAGCTGGCTACAGGTGCCTCCAGGGCGACCCCTAGCCAGCCCTCACCCTTGGAGCAGCTCAATGAGGATGAGAGCTGGCTACAGGTGCCTCCAGGGCGACCCCTAGCCAGCCCTCACCCTTGGAGCAGCTCAATGAGGATGAGAGCTGGCTACAGGTGCCTCCAGGGCGACCCCTAGCCAGCCCTCACCCTTGGAGCAGCTCAATGAGGATGAGAGCTGGCTACAGGTGCCTCCAGGGCGACCCCTAGCCAGCCCTCACCCTTGGAGCAGCTCAATGAGGATGAGAGCTGGCTACAGGTGCCTCCAGGGCGACCCCTAGCCAGCCCTCACCCTTGGAATAGCTCAATGAGGATGAGAGCTGGCTACAGGTTTGATGATAGCAAAAGCACTTAAAATTCAATCTGCAACAAAATAAAGTCGCTCTGACGCCGCCGTTAAGGGCTGCGTCCGTTATCACGCTGATCTGATAAATTACAGAAAAAAAACGTAAACTTTATCGTTTTTTTGGCGCACTTATTTCATCGCCCGTTCCTACGTGCCGCCGTTCAGCACAGCATCCGTTATCACGCTCATCTGATGAATTACGGAAAAAAAACGTAAACTTTATAGTTTTTTTGGCGCGCTTATTTCACCGCCCGTTCCTACGCGCCGCCATTCAGCGCAGCGTCCGTTATCACGCTCATCTGATGAATTACGGAAAAAAAACGTAAACTTTATAGTTTTTTTGGCGCGCTTATTTCACCGCCCGTTCCTACGCGCCGCCGTTCAGCGCAGCGTCCGTTATCACCCTCATCTGATGAATTACGGAAAAAAAACGTAAACTTTATAGTTTTTTTGGCGCGCTTATTTCACCGCCCGTTCCTATGCGCCGCCGTTCAGCGCAGCGTCCGTTATCACGCTCAATGAGGATGAGAGCTGGCTACAAGTGCCTCCAGGGCGACACGTAGCCAGCCCTCACCCTTGGAATAGCTCAATGAGGATGAGAGCTGGCTACAGGTGACTCCAGGGCGACCCCTAGCCAGCCCTCACCCTTGGAGCAGCTCAATGAGGATGAGAGCTGGCTACAGGTGCCTCCAGGGCGACCCCTAGCCAGCCCTCACCCTTGGAGCAGCTCAATGAGGATGAGAGCTGGCTACAGGTGCCTCCAGGGCGACCCCTAGCCAGCCCTCACCCTTGGAGCAGCTCAATGAGGATGAGAGCTGGCTACAGGTGCCTCCAGGGCGACCCCTAGCCAGCCCTCACCCTTGGAGCAGCTCAATGAGGATGAGAGCTGGCTACAGGTGCCTCCAGGGCGACCCCTAGCCAGCCCTCACCCTTGGAGCAGCTCAATGAGGATGAGAGCTGGCTACAGGTGCCTCCAGGGCGACCCCTAGCCAGCCCTCACCCTTGGAGCAGCTCAATGAGGATGAGAGCTGGCTACAGGTGCCTCCAGGGCGACCCCTAGCCAGCCCTCACCCTTGGAGCAGCTCAATGAGGATGAGAGCTGGCTACAGGTGCCTCCAGGGCGACCCCTAGCCAGCCCTCACCCTTGGAATAGCTCAATGAGGATGAGAGCTGGCTACAGGTTTGATGATACCAAAAGCACTTAAAATTCAATCTGCAACAAAAAAAAGTCGCTCTGACGCCGCCGTTAAGGGCTGCGTCCGTTATCACGCTCATCTGATAAATTACAGAAAAAAAACGTAAACTTTATCGTTTTTTTGGCGCACTTATTTCACCGCCCGTTCCTACGTGCCGCCGTTCAGCACAGCATCCGTTATCACGCTCATCTGATGAATTACGGAAAAAAACGTAAACTTTATAGTTTTTTTGGCGCGCTTATTTCACCGCCCGTTCCTACGCGCCGCCATTCAGCGCAGCGTCCGTTATCACGCTCATCTGATGAATTACGGAAAAAAAACGTAAACTTTATAGTTTTTTTGGCGCGCTTATTTCACCGCCCGTTCCTACGCGCCGCCGTTCAACGCAGCTTCCGTTATCACGCTCATCTAATGAATTATGGAAAAAAAACGTACACTTTATAGCTTTTTTGGCGCGCTTATTTCACCGCCCGTTCCTACGCGCCGCCGTTCAGCGCAGCTTCCGTTATCACGCTCATCTGATGAATTACGGAAAAAAAACGTAAATTTTATAGTTTTTTTGGCGTGCTTATTTCACCGCCCGTTCCTACGCGCCGCCGTTCAGCACAGCGTCCGTTATCACCCTCATCTGATGAATTACGGAAAAAAAACGTAAACTTTATAGTTTTTTTGGCGCGTTTATTTCACCGCCCGTTCCTATGCGCCGCCGTTCAGCGCAGCGTCTGTTATCACGCTCAATGAGGATGAGAGTTGGCTACAGGTGCCTCCAGGGCGACACGTAGCCAGCCCTCACCCTTCGAATAGCTCAATGAGGATGAGAGCTGGCTACAGGTGCCTCCAGGGCGACCCCTAGCCAGCCCTCACCCTTGGAGCAGCTCAATGAGGATGAGAGCTGGCTACAGGTGCCTCCAGCGCGACCCGTAGCCAGCCCTCACCCTTGGAGCAGCTCAATGAGGATGAGAGCTGGCTACAGGTGCCTCCAGGGCGACCCCTAGCCAGCCCTCACC
>NW_027363139.1:1430000-1470000 GCF_046119375.1 Phyllobates terribilis
GGTAATTATTACTAGATGACTAGTAAGTTCTGTAGGACCCCACCCCCATCACTGATCAGTAGATTTCTGTGTACACTGAGCATGGGCAGAAAGCTGCCAATCAGTGGTGTGGGCGGGGCTATACAGAGCGCAGCATTCAGAGAGCTGCTAGATCTGCAGCAGATAAAACGGTGATTTTCTCAAAATGACAACAAGCAGCTGAAAAAGTGACACATCGCTGGAATCAGGGTATCTGCCCCAATATTGTGCTGCTCTCAGATGGGGCAGCACAATTAATATTATGCCAAATTAATTTCCCGTGAACTATCACATGATCTATCACGGGGATCATGTGACATGTCACGTGATAAATCAGGTGTGTGGAGGGGGCCCTTGCTACTCTTAATCCACCCCTGAGTGAGACTAATACTGTACAACCAAATTGGCTCAGCACAAAAGGTTTCTTCAGATGTGGAGCCAATCGGTGCAAAGCGTGTCTACATGCGGTTAAAACAGATAGTTTTATGTCCTTAAGTAATGATAGAGAATATAAAATTCATGATTTCCTCAATTGTAATTCATCAGGGGAGTCCCTGTGGATTTTCACATTGGATACCACAGGGGTTAAATTCAAGACAGGATCTGATACTGCAGTATTAAGAAATATAATTCTGCATTTATTTCCATGCATGTACACTGGGTACGGAAAGTATTCAGACCCCTTTACATTTTTCACTCTTTGTTTCATTGCAGCCATTTGGTAAATTCTAAAAAGTTCATTTTTTTCTCATTAAAGTCCACTCTGCACCCCATCTTGTCTGAAAGAAAACAGAAATGAAGAAATTTTTGCAAAATTTAATAAAAAAGAAAAACTGAAATATCACACGGGCATAAGTATTCAGACCCTTTGCTCAGTATTGAGTAGAAGCACCCTTTTGGGCTAGTACAGCCATGAGTCTTCTTGGAAATGATGCAACAAGTTTTTCACACCAGCATTTTGGGATCCTCTGCCATTCTTCCTTGCAGATCCTCTCCAGTTCCGTCAGGATGAATGGGAAACGTTGGTGGACAGCCATTTTCAGGTCTCTCCAAAGATGCTCAATTGGGTTTAGGTCAGGGCTCTGGCTGGGCCAGTCAAGAATGGTCACATAGTTGTTCTGAAGCCACTCCTTTGTTATTTTAGCTGTGTGCTTAGGGTCATTGTCTTGTTGGAAGGTGAACCTTTGGCCAAGTCTGAGGTGCAGAGCACTCTGGAAGAGGTTTTCATCCAGGATATCTCTGTACTTGGCCGCATTCATGTTTCCTTCAATTGCAACCAGTCGTCCTGTCCCTGCAGCTGAAAAACACACCCATAGCATGATACTGCTGTTATGATCTGCTACAAGAACTAAGGAAAGAGAGGAAATCTGTCCATACAATAGGACTAACCTGATTCCTTACGATGCAGCGGGCAACCTGTTCCTTGCAAACAGACCCGCCTATGTCCGCGGCTAATCTGAACACAGACCTATAGATTAAAGGGAGGGGTCCCTAAAAGAACTAAGGACTGGGACAAAACTGGACACCTCCTGGCAGAAGTAGTAGCAGAAGAAGACAAACAGACAAAAGTACTTAGTGGTCCAAGGACCAAACAAACTAGAGAGATACAGTAGGTACAAAGCACCTGGCTAGATTAAGAGTCAAAGTAACACTGAAGTCCAGCAAAGCCTGAAGGGCGGAGCTGGAATAAATAGGCAGAAGGTCACATGACCACAAAATAGAAAAAACTAACAGGAGGGTTCTAACAACTGCCACCACCATGTTTCACTGTTGGGATTGTATTAGGCAGGTGATGAGCAGTGCCTGGTTTTCTCCACACATACCACTTAGAATTATCACCAAAAAGTTCTATCTTCGTCTCATCAGACCAGAGAATCTTATTTCTCATAGTCTGGGAGTCCTTCATGTGTTTTTGAGCAAACTCTATGCGGGCTTTCATATGAGGAGAGGCTTCCATCTGGCCACTCTGCCATAAAGGCCCAACTGGGGAAGGGCTGCAGTGATAGTTGACTATGTGGAACTTTCTCCCATCTCCCTACTGCATCTCTGGAGCTCAGCCACAGTGATCTTGGGGTTCTTCTTTACCTCTCTCACCAAGGCTCTTCTCCCACGATTGCTCAGTTTGGCTGGACGGCCAGGTCTAGGAAGACTTCTGGTGGTCCCAAACTTCTTCCATTTAAGGATTATGGAGGCCACTGTGCTCTTATGAACCTTGGGTAATGCAGAAATTCTTTTATAACCTTGGCTAGATCTGTGCCTTGCCACAATTCGGTCTCTGAGCTCCTTGGGCAGTTCGTTTGAGCTCATGATTCTCATTTGGTCTGACATGTAGTGTGAGCTGTGGGGTCTTATATAGACAGGTGTGTGCCTTTCCAAATCAAGTCCTATCAGTTTAATTAAACACATTTGGACTCCATTGAAGGAGTAGAACCATCTCAAGGAGGATCACAAGGAAATGGACAGCATGTGACTTAAATATGAGTGTCTGAGCAAAGGATCTGAATACTTATGACCATGTGATATTTCAGTTTTTCTTTTTTAATAAATTTGCAAAAAAATTCTATATTGCTGTTTTTTTCAGTCAAGATGGGGTGCTGAGTGTACTTTAATGAGAAAAAAATGAACTTTTTAGAATTTATCAAATGGCTGCAATGAAACAAAGAGTGAAAAATTTAAAGGAGTCTGAATACTTTCCGTACTCACTGTATGTATCTATATAAACTGCTCCAAAAATAAAGGGAACACTTAAAACAACAGAATATAACTCCAAGTAAATCAAACTTCTGTGAAATCAAACTGTCCACTTAGGAAGCAACACTGATTGACAATCAATTTCACATGCTGATGTGCAAATGGAATAGAGGATAGATGGAAATTATTGGCAATTATCAAGACAACCTCAATAAAGGAGTGGTTCTGCAGGTGGGGACCACAGACCACATCTCAGTACCAATGCTTTCTGGCTGATGTTTTGGTCACTTTTGAATGTTGGTTGTGCTTTCACACTCGTGGTAGCATGAGACAGACTCCACAACCCACAGAAGTTGCTCAGATAGTGCAGCTCATCCAGGATGGCACATCAATGCGAGCTGTGGCAAGAAGGTTGGCTGTGTCCAGAGGCTGGAGGCGCTACCAGGAGACAGGCCAGTACACCAGGAGATGTGGAGGGGGCCGTAGGAGGGCAACAACCCAGCAGCAGGACCGCTACCTCCGCCTTTGTGAAAGGAGGAACAGGAGGAGCACTGCCAGAGCCCTGCAAAATGACCTCCAGCTGGCCACAAATGTGCATGTGTCTGCACAAACGGTTAGATACCGACTCCATGAGGGTGGTATGAGGGCCCGACGTCCACAGATAGGGGTTGTGCTCACAGCCCAACACCATGCAGGACGCTTGGCATTTGCCACAGAACACCAGGATTGGCAAAGTTGCCACTCGCGCCCTGTGCTCTTCGTAGATGAAAGCAGGTTCACACTGAGCACATGTGACAGACGTGACAGAGTCTGGAGACGCCGTGGAGAGTGACATCCTTCAGCATGACCGGTTTGGCAGTGGGTGAGTAATGGTGTGGGGTGGCATTTCTTTGGAGAGCCGCACAGCCCTCCATGTGCTCGCCAGAGGTAGCCTGGCTTCCATTAGGTACCGAGATGAGATCCTCAGACCCCTTGTGAGACCATATGCTGGTGCGGTTGGCCCTGGGTTCCTCATAATGCTGGACAATGGCAGACCTCATGTGGCTGGAGTGTGTCAGCAGTTCCTGCAAGATGGAGGCATTGAAGCTATGGACTGGCCCGCCCGTTCCCCAGACCTGAATCCGATTGAGCACATCTGGGACATCATGTCTCGCTCCATCCGCCAACGTCACGTTGCACCACAGACTGTCCAGGAGTTGGCGGATGCTTTAGTTCAGGTCTGGGAGGAGATCCCACAGGAGACCATCCGCAACCTCATCAGGAGCATGCCCAGGCGTTGTAGGGAGGTCATACAGGCACGTGGATATATATATATATATATATATATATATATATATATATATATATATATATATATATATATATATATGCCTTTTTGTCATTCTAGTAGTAGGGCCATAATTAAGACATGATTTGTTGAAACGTGTAGGTCTGTAAGCTATGATAGTTGCACATTTGCTGTATTCTTTGTGGAGCAGTGTTTTATATGGCTAATAAAAGCTAAGTTTTAATATTTTTTCTACTAAACAAACCTTTACGCTGGATCATTTGCACTTTTCCCTTGTCTGACTGCACTTACGTTTCGCCCTGGTACCACTTATCTGCATCTCCAGAAGTTTCCCATTTCTCTATTATACTCTTCAAATTACATTTTGAGACTTTCTCCTCCTGCTGTTGCACATATTTTTTTCCCTTCATCTGCACAGGTATCATTAATCTATCAACTATAATGGCCGTACCAGGTCCTGCAGGTCCTGTATCCCGTACACATGACGTGGGCAGTGCACGGCATGCCGCTAGTTTTTATTCTGAGTGCTCTTATATACGGTGGTAGTTTTACACAATGTTGAGCCTGTGATTTGCAGAGTGAAATGTCTGACTGCTAGAACAGAAGTATACGGCAGATTCTACAGCATGGATACATAAAGGACGTCCTGGGGGAATATACCTCCCTCCAACACTCGTCCAGTCCCTGCCTCACACTAGAGACATTTATAATAACTCCAGGACTATGGAGCTGGTAATTTTCTCATAATCTGTGGCCATTATTAGTGATCTCACATTGTACGGTAATATCACCCTGGAGGTTGTGATGTATTTAGTGTAATAGCGCCATCTAGAATATACAGTATATATCAGGCGATACCATGCTTACTATAGTTAGTCGTCTTCTGTGCCCTCTATAGCTATCTATTATACTTTATATTTCTTTATAATAATTTATAATAAATTACTCGATAGTTTTACAGCTTTATGATGTTTATTAATCTGCTGAAATGATAAAAGAAAGTCGAACCTTACAGTGGACACAGGTGGAAGTGTCCTCCATGATGGTGTAGGCTGAGGTGGAGCAAGTATTTAGTCAGTGGGGGATCAAGATGACGAGTATTCCCCAGGGTTCCCTGTTATCAGGGAGGGACCCGGTGTATGCAATCAAAAGATCTTATCCTCTGACCGGCTTTGTGCCATCAACAGGTAATGATCCTCTGTCCGGCTGTGTGCCATCAACAGGTAATGACCATCCGGCAGTCCGACATCAACTGGTCATCACCCTCCAGCTGTGTGCAATCAACAGGTAATGACCATCCGGCAGTGCGCCATCAACAGGTAATGACCCTCTGGCTATGGCCATCAATAGGTCATCACCCTCCGGCTGTGTTCCATCAACAGGTAATGACCATCCGGCAGTGTGCCATGAACAGGTAATGACCATCCGGCTGTGTGCCATCAACAGGTAATGACCATCCGGCAGTGCACCATCAACAGGTAATGACCCTCTGGCTATGGCCATCAATTGGTCATCACCCTCTGGCTGTGTGCCATCAATAGGTAATGACCATCCGGCAGTGCGCCATGAACAGGTAATGACCATCCGTCTGTGTGCCATCAACAGGTAATTATCCTCTGTCCGGCTGTGTGCCATCAACAGGTAATGACCCTCTGGCTATGGCCATCAATAGGTCATCATCCTCCAGCTGTGTGCCATCAACAGGTAATGACCCTCTGGCTATGGTCATCAATAGGTCATCACCCTCCGGCTGTGTGCCATCAACAGGTAATGACCCTCTGGCTATGGCCATCAATAGATCATCACCCTCCGTCTGTGTGCCATCAAATGTTTTTATCTTCTGTCCAGTTTTGTGCCATCAAGAGGTAATGACCCTCCAGCTGTGGGCCATCAACAGGTCATCACCCTTCGGCATTTAGGCTTCTTGTCTTCTGTAAGATGCGATTCTTGAGTCTCCTGATGCTAAAAAATATTTAAAAAATCACCGATTAAACTAATAATCTATCTTGTACATAAGCATCACAATTTATAATCTATCTAGTGCATAAGTATGACAATTTAGCTCACAGAACATACACTATGGTAAAACATTAGACCCTACAAGCAGAAATTTGCTAAACTAACATAAATATAACTGACAAATCAGTAGAAAAATCGCTACCAATGGCACAGCTCTCTTCACATCAACCTGTAACCATAGTAGATAAGAAATAGAGGACAATGCTCATAGTCAGTTATCAACAATTCGGCATGGGGCATCCCACCAGAGACATTATAATATCTAGTAGATTATAGATGGCAATAGAATTTACCAACAAGCACATAGTACGCCAAACTCAAGTACATAGTATGCCAAACCTCGACACGTTTTCCTAAAATAGGTTCATCAGAAGCACATACTAGACAGTGATACTTAGCAAAGCGTTCATAGATATATGCGCCATATGATAAGGTGCTAAAGTGCAAGTGTGTGACAAAATATCCATGCGATTTCAGGTGCAATGCTGCATTGTATGTAGTAAGATGGTGCCCATCAGACAGCATGTATAGGACTAACCTGTGATGAAAACACGAGCAATGGGAAAGTTCAAGCAGTTGCCTTCTCAATCTTCCTCGCCTCTAAGACATCTAAGGAAACATCTTCTCCTCTTGATTTTGGGTTGAGGTGTTGTAGGCATTTCAGGCTCTGGCATTCTAGGTTCTGACATACTAGGTTCTGACATGGTAGGTTCTGGTGTTCTAGGTTCTGGTGCTCTTGGCTCTGGAATTCTGGGTTGTTGGCTTCTCTGAAAAATCAGTAACCTCTCTTTAAGCTCCGTTGAACTTCGAGCTCTTCTTCCTATATTGTTGTGAGGGATCATTCTGACCCAGACAATATCACTGAACGCCACTTTATAGTTGCAACTAGGAACCTTTTTCGCATCCTGCGGTGCAGGAGCCATGGATGGAGTAGAACATTTGCCATTGGGCAGGACAGGTGTTCTCCTGGAGTCTTGCTTCTGAATCTGAGGGATGCAAATCGGCTCCTTACAAGCACTTTGTTCCTTCAGAATGGTTTTGTTCTCAGGAGTTTTCTGATTGTTTCACCAGGTTCAGACATTGCCCACTTGCTCAGGACAAGACTTAAGGCCAAATACTCTAGTATTGTCAGTAGTGTCATCACCGCAACAAAAACTGCGTCACGGAAGAGCCAAAGAGGAAGATTGATGGAAGCTTGATAGGTGCTTCTTCTGAGATCCACGGGTAGTGGGTCATCCTATAATAAAGAAAAAAAACATAATAAAGTCCTGTATATTTATACCCAATCCAGTCAAACAGAGAGCCCTTGTTATTATACAGTGATGGATACATTATCAAGCAACTTTCAGAAATATCCCATTGAGAAGATCAGGAAGAAGTTTGGGATTCACCTCCAGGGTCCATGGAATATTATTTACAGTTGGACTTTCATATGACGGACGGTCACGTGTCCAGTATGAGAAGTCCTGCAAGAGGCGATATTCTCATTAGCTGATCCTTGTGACCTCCATATTGATGAGAACATACTCGCCCTCAGTGTACTGTAATGTGGGGGGTAGAGCAACGTAAAGCACAGAAATGATAGGATGATACTCATCATCTCCAGAGGTCTCTCAGCACCAAGGTATGGTCAATGAGATACAAGCTGCAGATGGGCCGAGGCTTCTAATATACCCAGGGGTGACATCACAAAGCCCTCTGTGACATCATTGCACAGTTCTATCCATCATGTCACTGATACTTTGGACCTAACTAAATGTCTAAAAGAGAACCCTTCCACATGATTTCCAATCACGGAGCAGCTTCAGTTTTTCAAGAAAAGTTTAAAAAATATAATCTGTGCTGTGATTGGTCACAATGGCACATGAAGCAGAACGTCTTTAGATCTTTTAAAGGGAAAGTGTCAGCAATTTTTTTACAATTGTAAAATTGTAAAGTATTTATATTTATATATAAATACACATATATATTTAAAAAGGTTTTAATGGTATAAAATCTGAAAAAAATATTTTAACTCTTTTGATGTTTTCATCTTGTAAACACTAGGGGGAGCAGCTGCTGATATTTCCATGAAAACAGAATACAGCTAGCTCGCATTACGACTGCAGTAAAAGTGGGCGGGATCTGCTCACATGGGTGTGATGTCACTCCTCCCCTTCTGGGCGTTTGCAAAAAGGTAAATGAGACTGTAGTTTAGGATCACAGTGCGGAGCGATCACTGGTGACTGCAAAGTGATATATAAGGGACAACACCAAAGTCATTAATCACTACAAGGACAAGGCAGGAATGTGGGAGTCAGAGGGGTCACCCCACACTTATATCCCCTCTGACTGTCACTTCCTAAGCTCCTTTCCCTGCCATAACCTCTTATTCCCGCAGGTAAATTCTTACAGGACCCCCCTCCCCATCCCCTTCCCCTGCCGCAGCTGATTCTAAACGTCCTCCATATGTAATAATAGACAGGTACTCACCGGCAGCCTATGGTAATTCACAGGGTAGAACAGGGTACAGCACAGAAAAAATATGGCGATCCTCATTGTCTCCAGGGGGTATCTCAGCACCAAGATATGGCCAATGAGATATGAGCTCCAGGTGGATGGAGCCCCCTTATATACCCCAAGGGTGACATCACAACGCCCTCTGTGACATCATCACCCACAACATTCCGTCACATGACATCACCCAGCACCAGCATCATGTGACCCAGCATAAATAGAAAGTCCTTGTTGGCTATAGCAACTATTCAAAACTAAGTTTAAACTTTTCCAACAGCTAAAGGCGGCTCTGTGATGGCAGTTTCTTCTTGTGGACGGTTGTGATAAATCTGCAGAACATCTACATAACGCGACATGTAGAAAATCCTGTCTTTTCCCCTCTGTTCTTCCTCTGGTGCTACAGAGACGGATAGAAGGAGCTTTTCCAGACCTTACAGTGCACAATATGGGACCTAATCACTGATATCCCAGATCTCCTCAGTACAAGCATACCGCCAACCTATGAGGACTAGAAAGAGGGCGAAACCATGCGGCACGCGTAGTCTGGCCACGCCCCTATCCACACCCCAAGCCACGCCCTTTTTATGCCTTGGCAGGAGGAGATGTCTGTACAAAGCGCAAGTTATCAAAAGGCTGAAGGAACACTTTATCAACATGAATGAAGGTTTTGAAGGGCATCCACTGTCCCGGCACTACCGGAAGTTCCACAACCAATCTTATAAGGACACTAAGTTTTGTGGGATCCGATTAGTCCCCAGAAAATGGAGGGGAGGTGATTACCTGAGATTAATGTCGCGGATGGAATCCAAATGGTTCTTCACATTAAATAGCTTGGCTCTGAAGGGCCTTAATCACGAGAGTCAGCTGTATGCCTTCAACTCGCAGCGGTATATACTGTATGTATTTTTTATCCCAGTACCAATTGAACATTTACATTGCACTTTTATGAACCTCCTTATATTTTATCAATATAATATGTCTTTTGGATATATTCCTTTGAATCCACCTATTTTATATATGTATTTGTTTCTATACATTGATACCCCTATTGGAGATACAATATAATGTTTTTATTTTTCTCCTTCATTTTTTCCTTTTTATCTCTGGATGGTACTAAGTGCCGAATTTATACTATCCTGGTAATATACACTGATTAACAGACTGTTTTTTATAGCCATCAGAAATATAAGTATATAATTTTTATTCATTTTTAACTAATTGTGAAAGTTTGAACAAAGTCTTTTTTATTATTATTTTTTTCACACACAGTCTATTCTTATTGGAATTCTATCTTAGTTCTATTGCACCTCCATATGTCCTTTTGCACCGTCTTGTTAGTATTGGATCTTCCTCCATTTCTTTGGTTGTATTATCTTTGTGGGGGGCGTTTGGACTTTATTAGGTTACCAGTTTGACTACCAGCGAGAAGCTGACGAAGAGGAACTGTGAGTCCTCGAAACGCGTAGTTTTTTTTGGCCTATACAGGACATCGAAGGAGAAGGAGAGAGTCAAGGCACAGGGATAAGCCCTCCTGATATCCAGAAGATATATATAACCATATCATATTATTGATACAAAATATAAATGCACAGAGTCAATAAAATCATTTAAAAACACCAAACCCCATCCTTACTTTGCAGGATACCTATTCCAAAGGTGTATCTAGGTTTTCTGGCACCCGGTGCAGCAGGGGCTGGCTGGCACATTTTAGCCTGGGGGGCAAGCACACAGCAGTGGCCCATGAGTAGCGGCCCATCCTTAACATGTTTATTACCAGATGCATCATAAGCCTATATTCACACGACCGTATTGTCTAAGTGCTGCCCGTGAAAAAACCTGACAGCACTTGGACCAGTTCAGATGAGTGTTTGTAGTGGTCAGACATAGTACATATTATTCTTATGTATTACTTAATGTTGAGCGATACCTTCCGATATCGGGAAATATCGGATCGGATTGGATCGGACCGATACCCAAAAAGTATCGGATATCGCCGATTCCGATACCGGAAACCAATGCAAGTCAATGGGACGCTAATATCGGAATGCCATCCCAGCGTGAGAGAATTCTCCTGATTGTTTAAAAGCCGGCGGGCGGTAAAAAGCCGCCGGCTTTTAAACAATCACACAGCCCCATACTGCTTCCCCGCAGCCTCCCATCCCGATCCTGCGCTCCCCCCGCCACCTCACATCCCGATCGTAAGTTAGGACCGGGCGGGGAGCGCAGCACCAAGGAGCAGGGAGCGAAGGACCCAGGTGGGGAAGCCGGCAGGGAAAAGACTTCACCGCCGGCTTTCCCGTTTTGTGCTGCGCTCTCCCGCCGGTTATTTTAAATGAACAGCTGAGGTATCAGGTGATGCTGATCAGCTGTTCATTTGAAGTAGCTGCGGTGCCCTCAGAGGGTTCATGTGAGTTCATGCTTCACTGCATGAACTCACATGAACTTTCCCACGGCCGCACAGGTCAGCCTCACCTCCCAGACCATCAGACCCATCATGATTGGAGTGTGCGCGGGTGTCTGTGCGATGTGTGCGGGTGTGTGCGCGATGTCTGCGGGTGTCTGCGTGCAGGCAGACATAGGCCGATGTGACACTACTACTCACATCGGCCTATGTCTGTCCCCCGTCCACTCGTGCCAGCAGGATCAGCTCGATGGGAGCAGTAGTTCCCATCAGCCTGATCCTGCTATTTAAACTGCCCCATATGTTATTTTTGCCCCTATACATCTTTTATGTTTTTAGGCCCCCCATATATTTTTTTTGTTTTTGGTCCCCAATAAATTTTAAATACATTTTTCATTGGTGGCCAGTGGTTACCTAAAATAAATTAGTTCATACATTACCTGATCGCCACCTAAAATAAAGTAAAAAATAAAAAACTACACCTATACTCACCTAGACACCGGTTTATGCAATGATGGGGCTGCTTTACGGCCCCGTCATTCTAGCGGCGGCAGTGGTTTAGAGCGGTCACATTTTATGTGGCTGCTCTAAACTGGAGATCTTCGTGGGACACTCGTGGACTACTACGGAGGGGTAAGGATAAGGTTGTGGTTTATTATTTTATATTTTATTACAGGAGATCGATGGCTTCGGGGAATTAGGTGTCTAGGTGAGTATAGGTGTAGTTTTTTATTTTTTACTTTATTTTAGGTGGCGATCGGCGGGGACAGGTAATGTATGAACTAATTTATTTTAGGTAACCACTGGCCACCAATGAAAAATGTATTTAAAATTTATTGGGGACCAAAAACAAAAAAAATATATGGGGGGCCTAAAAACATAAAAGATGTATAGGGGCAAAAATAACATATGGGGCAGCTAAAATAGCTACTGCTCCCATCGAGCTGATCCTGCTGGCACAAGTGGACGGGGGACAGACATAGGCCGATGGGAGTAGTAGTGTCACATTAGCCTATGTCTGCCTGCACGCAGACACCCGCAGACATCGCGCACACACCCGCACACATCGCACAGACACCTGCGCACACACCAATCATGATGGGTCTGATGGTCTGGGAGGTGAGGCTGACCTGTGCGGCCGTGGGAAAGTTCATGTGAGTTCATGCAGTGAAGCATGAACTCACATGAACCCTCTGAGGGCACCGCGGCTACTTCAAATGAACAGCTGATCAGCATCACCTGATACCTCAGCTGTTCATTTGAAATAACCGGCGGGAGAGCGCAGCACAGAACGGGAAAGCCGGCGGTGTAGTCTTTTCACTGCCGGCTTCCCCGCCCGGGTCCTTCGCTCCCTGCTCCTTGGTGCTGCGCTCCCCGCCCGGTCCTAACTTACGATCGGGATGGGAGGTGGCGGGGGGAGCGCAGGATCGGGGTGGGAGGCTGCGGGGAAGCAGTATGGGGCTGTGTGATTGTTTAAAAGCCGGCGGCTTTTTACCGCCCGCCGGCTTTTAAACAATCAGGAGAATTCTCTCACGCTGGGATGGCTTTCCGATATTAGTGTCCCATTGACTTGCATTGGTTTCCGGTATCGGAATCGGCGATATCCGATACTTTTGGGTATCGGTCCTATCCAATCTGATACGATATTTCCCGATATCGGAAAGTATCGCTCAACACTACTCCTGACCCCACACATAAACTGCAGCTCATCCAGCACCATGACAACCAGCACAGCAGAGTCCTGCATCCACTGAGGCCCCTGATCATGTGACCCCTGACTCTTCCCCTCCTGTGACCTCATCACAGCTCCTGTGCGCACAGAGCAGCCATATATGTGGTGGCGGCTCTGCAGGTGGAGGTATGTGGGGATCCCCCATTACTGGGCGCAGGGGGCATTAACCCCTTGAGCACAGAGACTCTTTTGGGGTCTTGTGTTGCCCCTTTATAAGAATCATAAGGTTTTTGTTCTGTTTCCTGTAATAGATACATACGACCCAACTATGGAGACAGGAAGGGAGGAAGCGTATTGTTCTCATAGTAAAGGGCCCCTTTACTGGCCCCACAGTGTAATGCCCCCATTATGCCCCTTATACAGAATGTATGATGCCCCCACACAGTGTAATGCCCCCATTATGCCCCTTATGTAGGATGCATGATGCCCCCCACAGTGTAATGCCCCCATTATACCCCTTATGCAGTATGTATGATGCCCCCACACAGTGTAATGCCCCCATTATGCCCCTTATGTAGGATGCATGATGCCCCCCACAGTGTAATGCCCCCATTATGCCCCTTATGCAGGATGCATGATGCCCCCACACAGTGTAATGCCCCCATTATGCCCCTTATGCAGGATGTATGATGCCCCCACACAGTGTAATGCCCCCATTATGCCCCTTATGCAGTATGTATGATGCCCCCCACACAGTGTAATGCCCCCATTATGCCCCTTATGCAGGATGTATGATGCCCCCACACAGTGTTATGCCCCTTATGCAGGATGTATGATGCCCCCCACACAGTGTAATGCCCCCATTATGCCCCTTATGCAGGATGTATGATGCCCCCACACAGTGTAATGCCCCCATTATGCCCCTTATGCAGTATACATGATGCCCCCACACAGTGTAATGCCCCCATTATGCTCCTTATGCAGTATGTATGATGCCCCCACACAGTGTAATGCCCCCATTATGCCCCTTATGCAGTATGTATGATGCCCCCACACAGTGTAATGCCCCATTATGCCCCTTATACAGTATATATGATGCCCCACACAGTGTAATGCCCCCATTATGCCCCTTATACAGTATGTATGATGCACCACACAGTGTATGCCACCATTATGCCCCCCATGCAGTATGTATGATGCTCCCACACAGTGTAATGCCCCCATTATGCCCCTTATACAAGATGTATGATGCTACCACACAATGTAATGCCCCCATTATGCCCCTTATGCAGGATGTATGATGCCCCCATTATGCCCCTTATGCAGTATGTATGATGCCCCTCACACAGTGTAATGCCCCCATTATGCCCCTTATGCAGTATGTATGATGCCCCCACACAGTGTATTGCCCCCATTATGCCCCTTATGCAGTATGTATGATGCCCCAAAAAGTTTAATGCCCCCATTATGCCCCTTATGTAGTATGTATTATGCCCCCACACAGTGTAATGCCCCCATTATGCCCCTTATGCAGTATGCAGGACATTGCCAGACCTCATGTGGCTGGAGTGTGTCAGCAGTTTCTGCAAGGTGAAGGCATTGAAGCTATGGACTGGCCCGCCTGTTCCCCAGACCTGAATCCGATTGAGCACATCTGGGACATCATGTCTCGCTCCATCTGTGTCACCCTGGCCTGGATGCCACAAAATGTATTAAAGCTGTGTCTGAGAGCAAGGGGGAGGTTCTCTAGTCAGGGGAACATTAGCATGCAATGCCTCCTGTCTCAGGCCAGTAGGGGGAGCAGGCTGCCCCTATAAAAGCTGGTGCTGGGGGCAGGGTTAGAGAGAACTGGATGGCCTGTCTCAGCATTGAGACTTGTCCCAGAGCAGAACAGGGACAGACAGTTGCACTGCACCTAAGAGGAAGTGTGGCAGGAGGAGAGCCACAAGCCAGAGACAAGAGGCGAAGAGAGCCTGTCTTGGCAGAAAGAGGACTTAATTTACCAGACTTTGGTGTCTGAGGCTGAGAGGATTCCACATCCCCCAGCAGAGAACCAGTCCGCAGGGGACTGTATATTCCTTGGCCTAAGAAGCCTGGAGGCCCTGCCACAACAGAAGGGACCAGTAAAGCTGTACAAGGCTGGGAGCAGAAAGGAACCCACGTCGCAGGCCATACAGGCGAGAATACACAGAAAGCTTGGAAACGTGGGCTGTTACCCTATCAGGAGGAGATAGCCAGAAGGAGCGCAGAAAGCACGGTAGGCCTACACCCTTACCCTGACCAGGGCCAATTTCCCCGTTGCTCTCAGACATCCAGGTCCCCCTCCTAGCCGGGACTGTTTATGGGTCAATTTACCTGTTCTAGTAAAGACCCTGGACTGCAACCTGTTGTCTGTGTGCTCCTTGCTTCTCCAGCACTATCAGCACTGGGACTCTCACCACCATCACTCCCACCATCCACTATACTGCCCTGGGGCCGCACTCTTCCCGTGGGGAGTCACACTACCCTAGCTGCACACCTCATCAGCCCCAGCGGTCGGCATGCAGCGGCGGTTCCTAATAACCGCAATCCACGGGTGGCGTAGTCGGACATAATCAATAGCACATAACGGACTACCACTGGCCTGACCACCCTGAGCCACGGAACCGGGTTGCCACTACTACTCCCATCGTTCCCAGACTGCCCGGATCCGAGTGCCCCACGGCCCAAGGGGCGAGTCAGCTTTGGCGTAGTCGGCAGGATTTCATGCCCGCAACCACCGGGTACTGCGTGCCTGAAAAAGACTTTTGTAACTTACCTGTGGCGAAGTTTCCCGCCGTCCGGAGTCGTTTCCCGCCATCCGGAGCCGATTCCCGCCATCAGACGCCATCTTGGACTGTTTCCCGCCGTCTTCTGCCGTCTTCCCGCCATCCGCAGCTGTTTCTCGCCATCGGACGCCATCTTCAGGACGCCGCGCGGGAAGAAGAGGGGCGTGGACTTCAAAACTGCGCGAGATCCGAAGCTCCGCCCCACGCACCGACGCTGCGCAAGGTCCTGGAAGGGAGAGAGAGCGACGCTGATGTCATCAGGACGCGACGCAAGGTCCTCGTCCAGAGCAGCAGCAGCGGAGCCGCGGCCTACAGAAGAGGATCGTCGGAAGGTAGGCCACGCTTAACTAGGGGGGAGGAAGATGTCGGACACAGAGGCGCCCACTACCACCAACGCAGCTGCAGCAGCGGTGATGCCCTTTTCCCTGCCCTACATCCCTGGAGCGGCCTGGCTGCCCAAATACTCAGGGGAGCCCCATGCCCTAACTGACTTCAAGGAAAGGCTATACAGTTTGTTCCACGTTTACCCCCTGACAGAGGAACAGAAGGTCAGCATATTGACAGGGCAGTTAACTGGCGCAGCCCAAAGGGAGGTAAAATCATGGCCCACTGAGGATAAAAGGACTGTGAAGGGTATTCTGGCCCGGCTGCGGGGTACCTTTGACACACGTACCTCCGCTGAGATTAAAATGAGGTTCTATGGATGTAAGCAGCGGGCACAGGACAGCATCAGAGACTATGCCCTAAATCTGCAGGAAGCCTTGAGGGCTATTCAACAAACTGACCCTGGCAGTGTGCAGGAAACGGATAAGCTGCTAACAGAACAATTCATAGAAGGTCTGCTGTCTAGCGCCCACAGGGCCCAACTGCGTCTCATGTTCTTTCAGAACCCCGACCTAACCTTTGCCCAATTTAAGGACAGGGCCATAAGGGTGCTCCGTGAATCTGCAACCAGTGGCGCTATAAACCCCCGGCGCCCTGCTCTCACCAACCACCAGGAGGCGGCGCCCTCCTCTATGGATCCCGTGGGGGCTGATGCACAGGCCCTGAACCAAGCCCCGTCGAAAGACCTGCACCACCAAGTCCAGGAGCTGACCAGGAGCGTCGCGGCGTTGACCAGGACCGTCCAGGCGTTGCAAGTGGACCCGTCAAGACCCATCGAGCTGGCTTCAAGTCCGGAGGATGTCCCGTGGCGTCGACAGAGGAGGATCCCGTCGTTCCGAGGGAGGCCCACAGACCGCTACGCAGAGGATGGACAGCCCATTTGCCGTCGATGCAACCAGCCCGGACACATTTCCAGGTACTGTAATTTAAAAGGGTCCAACCTGGGGCAAAGGGCCAACCCCCAGGCATAAGATCACCAGGCCCTTACAATTGGCGTAATAAGTACGTTGGAGGGCGCCCGGTTTTACCCGTGGTGCTGGACGGTATCCCCATGAGCGCCTTGCTGGATAATAGGTCACAAGTAACCACTATCCCTTATGTACTTTTTAAGCAGTATTGGACTGATGCTGATATCACACGGTATCCAGACAATAACTTGAGCATCATCGCCAGTAATGGCTTACCCGTGCCGCAGATGGGGTTCAAGGAGATGACCATTAAAATTGGTAAAGTTGAACTGCCGGCACAGGGGGTGATTATTGTGGACATTGACCGTCGTGAAAGTCACCCTAAAATAACTGTGGGTACTAACGTAATTGAAAATTGTCTTTCAGAGGTAATTGTAATTCTACAACAGGTGGCGGTGAATGCTAGTTCCAGCCAACAGAGAGTCCTCAACAAGGAGATAAAAGCCCTGATGAGACGGCAGCAGGTAGAACTGTCTGGTGGTGAGATCGGTAGCGTAAGACTGAGTGACCCATTCCCCATTTCCATGCCTCCCAAAAGTGAAATGATGATCTGGTGTCGGACTACAATCGGGTTGAGAGGTAGAGACTACCAAGCCATGGTAGAACCCGTGTACTCAGACAGCAGGCCCACCATTTTGACAGCCCGGGGGGTGGTTGATGTCCGTCATGGGAGGGTGCCCGTCCGCATCCTCAACATTGGGGAGAGGGAAGTACACTTACCCAGGTACGCTACACTCGCCAAACTGTTTGTTGTCGAACACAAAGCTATCAGGGCCGTGGAACCCTTGCCTCCATCTCCTCAGGCGGAGGGTAATGGCTCCCAGAAACAAAAGGAGGACTGGTGCCAGAAACTCCATGTGGGTGCTGACTCCACTCCCCTGCACCAAAAACAAGGAGTCTACCGGGTGGTACAGGAGTACGAGAGAGTCTTTAGTAAGCACCCGCTAGACTTCGGCAGAGTAAAAGGGATAGAACACCACATCCCCACAGGGAGCCACCCACCAATAAAAGAGAGGCACAGACCTGTACCCCCTGCACATTATCAGAACGCAAAGGGCATGCTAAGAGAGATGAAAGAAGCTGGGGTTATTAGAGAGACAGCTGTAGCCCCTGGGCAGCCCCCTTGGTTCTGGTCAAAAAGAAAGACGGCACCATGAGAATGTGCGTGGACTATAGACAAATCAACCGTATCACCCACAAAGACGCATATCCGCTGCCTAGAATAGAGGAGTCTTTAGCCGCACTAAAATCTGCTAACTTCTTTTCTACTTTGGACCTTACTAGCGGGTACTGGCAGGTTCCTGTGGCAGAGGCTGACAAGGAGAAGACTGCCTTCACCACCCCGATGGGACTGAGTGAGTTCAACTGTATGCCCTTCGGGCTCTGCAACGCACCAGGGACCTTCCAGAGGCTGATGGAATGATGTCTAGGGCACCGAAACTTCGAGACGGTCCTCCTTTACCTGGACGACGTGATCGTCTATTCGAAGACCTACGAGGACCACCTAAAGCACCTGGCCGAGGTGTTCGAAGCCCTGGCAGGCTATGGCCTGAAGGTGAAACCATCGAAGTGTCACCTGCTGAAACCAAAGGACCAGTACCTAGGGCACGTGGTAAGCGCGGAAGGAGTGGCCCCCGACCCTGACAAGGTCACGGCAATCAAGAGCTGGCCAAGCCCCTCGAACATCAAAGAGGTGAGACAGTTTCTCGGGTTGGTAGGCTACTACCGAAGGTTCATCCCCGGGTTCACTAAGATGGCAGCTCCTATGCAGGACCTCCTGATCGGACAGTCTAAGTCCAGGAGCCAAAAGCCGCCCTTCAAGTGGGATAAACCGGAAGAGGAGTCCTTCCGCCAGCTAAAGATGGCCCTCACAGGGGACGAGATCCTGGCCTACCCTGATTATGGCCAGCCTTTCATTCTCCACACAGATGCCAGTAATGTGGGACTGGGAGCCGTACTGTCCCAAAACCAACAGGGCAGAGAAAGGGTGATCGCGTACGCCAGCCGGAAGCTGAGACCCACCAAGAGGAACCCGGAGAATTACAGCTCCTTCAAGCTAGAATTCTTGGCGGTGGTGTGGGCCGTGACGGAACGCTTCAAGCATTACCTGGCCTCCGCAAAGTTCGCCGTGTACACGGACAACAACCCGTTGACACACCTGGACAATGCAAGACTGGGTGCCCTAGAACAGCGGTGGATGGCCCGTCTCTCCAACTATGACTGATCAAGTACCGGGCCGGCAAAACCAATGCCAACGCTGACGCCCTATCGAGGATGCCTCACTTATCTGAAGGTGACGAAGACCCAGAAGAGCTGGAGGAGGTAGATCTCCCCGCGTTTCACCGGTATGGAGCTGCTCAATACTCCCACCGCGTGAAGGAGGAGGATCTAACAACCGTGATGATAAATCCCCTACCTCAACACAGCTGGGCCGAGACCCAAGATAGTGACCCTGCCATCCGCCTGGTGAAAGATCTGCTGACCCAGGAAGATGCCCGCATAGATCCGGATGCTCCAGAGGAAGCCA
The DNA here is from genome assembly GCF_046119375.1 of Phyllobates terribilis. NCBI lineage: Eukaryota > Metazoa > Chordata > Amphibia > Anura > Dendrobatidae > Phyllobates > Phyllobates terribilis. The sequence continues at coordinate 1,449,272 of NW_027363139.1, forward strand.
AGCAGCTATGGAAAGAGAAGAGCAAGCTGTTCCTCTACGAAGGCAAGTTGTGCAGAAGGATTGTCAACCACCGGACGCACGAGCTGACCTGGCAAGTCGTGGTCCCAAGGCGGGATGCAGCTATGGTCCTGGGGGCTTACCATGACAGAGCGGGACACATCGGTTCGGTTGGAAGAAACTGGAGTTCCTACTAAGAGGAAGGTTCTTTTGGGTCGGCATGAGAGGAGCTGTAGAAAAATGGTGCAGAGACTGTGGCCCTTGTCACCTAAGGAGGAAGGACCGCACCAGCCAGAAGACACCCTTGAGGCCCATCGTCACCACGCAGCCTCTTGAGCTGGTAGCTCTGGACCATGTCAAATTGGCTCCCAGCCGGTCAGGATACATCTATGCCCTGACAATCGTGGACCACTATTCCCGTTTTCTAGTGGTGCTCCCAGTAAAAGGCTTGACAGCCCAAACAGCGGCCAGAGCCTTCCAGCAATATTTCTGCCGTCCACACGGGTATCCGGAACAGGTCCTGACAGACCAGGGTCCAGCGTTCGAGGCTGAAATCTTCCAGGAGTTCGGCAACCTCTATGGCTGTAAGAAGATTCGGACAACGCCTTACCACCCACAAACCAACGGGATGTGTGAGAAGATGAACAATATAGTCATTGATCTACTGAAGACGTTGCCCCTGGAGGAGCGCAGCCTGTGGCCAGAAAAACTGCCGGACCTGATAGACTTATACAATCATATCCCGGTGAATGCTACCAACTGCACCCCGGCTTACCTGATGCGACCCAGACCGGGTAAGCTGCCTATAGACCTGGAGATGGGAGTCCTAACGCCTGAGGACACCTCCCCGGATGCGGACTGGGATACGGAAAGGCAACTGCAGTACAAGAAGGTGCAGTAGACTGTGGAGAAGAGCCTGGCCCAGGTGAGAGAGAGGCAAGAAAAACTCTTCAACCAACACGCCCCTGCTGGTCCCCTAGAACCTGGTGAGCAAGTCCTAAAGCGAAAAAGAAGGCTTCACAAGTTGGACGGCAGCAGGTAGAACTGTCTGGTGGTGAGATCGGTAGCGTAAGACTGAGTGACCCATTCCCCATTTCCATGCCTCCCAAAAGTGAAATGATGATCTGGTGTCGGACTGCAATCGGGTTGAGAGGTAGAGACTACCAAGCCATGGTAGAACCCGTGTACTCAGACAGCAGGCCCACCATTTTGACAGCCCGGGGGGTGGTTGATGTCCGTCATGGGAGGGTGCCCGTCCGCATCCTCAACATTGGGGAGAGGGAAGTACACTTACCCAGGTACGCTACACTCGCCAAACTGTTTGTTGTCGAACACAAAGCTATCAGGGCCGTGGAACCCTTGCCTCCATCTCCTCAGGCGGAGGGTAATGGCTCCCAGAAACAAAAGGAGGACTGGTGCCAGAAACTCCATGTGGGTGCTGACTCCACTCCCCTGCACCAAAAACAAGGAGTCTACCGGGTGGTACAGGAGTACGAGAGAGTCTTTAGTAAGCACCCGCTAGACTTCGGCAGAGTAAAAGGGATAGAACACCACATCCCCACAGGGAGCCACCCACCAATAAAAGAGAGGCACAGACCTGTACCCCCTGCACATTATCAGAACGCAAAGGGCATGCTAAGAGAGATGAAAGAAGCTGGGGTTATTAGAGACAGCTGTAGCCCCTGGGCAGCCCCCTTGGTTCTGGTCAAAAAGAAAGACGGCACCATGAGAATGTGCGTGGACTATAGACAAATCAACCGTATCACCCACAAAGACGCATATCCGCTGCCTAGAATAGAGGAGTCTTTAGCCGCACTAAAATCTGCTAACTTCTTTTCTACTTTGGACCTTACTAGCGGGTACTGGCAGGTTCCTGTGGCAGAGGCTGACAAGGAGAAGACTGCCTTCACCACCCCGATGGGACTGAGTGAGTTCAACTGTATGCCCTTCGGGCTCTGCAACGCACCAGGGACCTTCCAGAGGCTGATGGAATGATGTCTAGGGCACCGAAACTTCGAGACGGTCCTCCTTTACCTGGACAACGTGATTGTCTATTCGAAGACCTACGAGGACCACCTAAAGCACCTGGCCGAGGTGTTCGAAGCCCTGGCAGGCTATGGCCTGAAGGTGAAACCATCGAAGTGTCACCTGCTGAAACCAAAGGACCAGTACCTAGGGCACGTGGTAAGCGCGGAAGGAGTGGCCCCCGACCCTGACAAGGTCACGGCAATCAAGAGCTGGCCAAGCCCCTCGAACATCAAAGAGGTGAGACAGTTTCTCGGGTTGGTAGGCTACTACCGAAGGTTCATCCCTGGGTTCACTAAGATGGCAGCTCCTATGCAGGACCTCCTGATCGGACAGTCTAAGTCCAGGAGCCAAAAGCCGCCCTTCAAGTGGGATAAACCGGAAGAGGAGTCCTTCCGCCAGCTAAAGATGGCCCTCACAGGGGACGAGATCCTGGCCTACCCTGATTATGGCCAGCCTTTCATTCTCCACACAGATGCCAGTAATGTGGGACTGGGAGCCGTACTGTCCCAAAACCAACAGGGCAGAGAAAGGGTGATCGCGTACGCCAGCCGGAAGCTGAGACCCACCAAGAGGAACCCGGAGAATTACAGCTCCTTCAAGCTAGAATTCTTGGCGGTGGTGTGGGCCGTGACGGAACGCTTCAAGCATTACCTGGCCTCCGCAAAGTTCACCGTGTACATGGACAACAACCCGTTGACACACCTGGACAATGCAAGACTGGGTGCCCTAGAACAGCGGTGGATGGCCCGTCTCTCCAACTATGACTGATCAAGTACCGGGCCGGCAAAACCAATGCCAACGCTGACGCCCTATCGAGGATGCCTCACTTATCTGAAGGTGACGAAGACCCAGAAGAGCTGGAGGAGGTAGAACTCCCCGCGTTTCACCGGTATGGAGCTGCTCAATACTCCCACCGCGTGAAGGAGGAGGATCTAACAACCGTGATGATAAATCCCCTACCTCAACACAGCTGGGCCGAGACCCAAGATAGTGACCCTGCCATCCGCCTGGTGAAAGATCTGCTGACCCAGGAAGATGCCCGCATAGATCCGGATGCTCCAGAGGAAGCCAAGCAGCTATGGAAAGAGAAGAGCAAGCTGTTCCTCTACAAAGGCAAGTTGTGCAGAAGGATTGTCAACCACCGGACGCACGAGCTGACCTGGCAAGTCGTGGTCCCAAGGCGGGATGCAGCTATGGTCCTGGGGGCTTACCATGACAGAGCGGGACACATCGGTTCGGTTGGAAGAAACTGGAGTTCCTACTAAGAGGAAGGTTCTTTTGGGTCGGCATGAGAGGAGCTGTAGAAAAATGGTGCAGAGACTGTGGCCCTTGTCACCTAAGGAGGAAGGACTGCACCAGCCAGAAGACACCCTTGAGGCCCATCGTCACCACGCAGCCTCTTGAGCTGGTAGCTCTGGACCATGTCAAATTGGCTCCCAGCCGGTCAGGATACATCTATGCCCTGACAATCGTGGACCACTATTCCCGTTTTCTAGTGGTGGTCCCAGTAAAAGACTTGACAGCCCAAACAGCGGCCAGAGCCTTCCAGCAATATTTCTGCCGTCCACACGGGTATCCGGAACAGGTCCTGACAGACCAGGGTCCAGCGTTCGAGGCTGAAATCTTCCAGGAGTTCGGCAACCTCTATGGCTGTAAGAAGATTCGGACAACGCCTTACCACCCACAAACCAACGGGATGTGTGAGAAGATGAACAATATAGTCATTGATCTCCTGAAGACGTTGCCCCTGGAGGAGCGCAGCCTGTGGCCAGAAAAACTGCCGGACCTGATAGACTTATACAATCATATCCCGGTGAATGCTACCAACTGCACCCCGGCTTACCTGATGCGACCCAGACCGGGTAAGCTGCCTATAGACCTGGAGATGGGAGTCCTAACGCCTGAGGACACCTCCCCGCATGCGGACTGGGATACGGAAAGGCAACTGCAGTACAAGAAGGTGCAGTAGACTGTGGAGAAGAGCCTGGCCCAGGTGAGAGAGAGGCAAGAAAAACTCTTCAACCAACACGCCCCTGCTGGTCCCCTAGAACCTGGTGAGCAAGTCCTAAAGCGAAAAAGAAGGCTTCACAAGTTGGACGACCAGTGGGAAAGGGAACCCTACACCGTACTGCAGTCTGATCACGACAACCCGAAGGTGTGCGTGATCACCAAGGACGGAGGAGAAACCACTAGTACCGTCTCCAGAGACCATCTCAAAAGATGCCCCGAGCAACTCCGTAGTGCAGAAGAGGATCAGAGTGACCTTGAACCCGCAGAGGACAAGGAAGAAATGATCAGCACCGTTCTCGGAGAGTTCCCTCAGTCCTGGACTCGCATAAATGATGCCATAGTGGTACCCGTCCTGCATTTCCTGCAACCGGCACAGCAACAACCAACACCAGAGCTGGAAGGTGAAGAGGAGCAAGCGGTTCCAGAGGCAGAAGAGCCTGTACCAGCAGCCCAGGAGAGTCAACCCTCTGCTGACAGTGAGCCTGCCATGCCTGCGGTAAGCCAAAGGACCCGCAGACAGCTGCCTTCCCTACCTGTACACCCAGCTGGTAGCTGTACCCCTAACGCTAGTGGGGAAAGCCAGGTTGGTCCACCACCAGACAGTGGGCTACGTAGGTCAACCAGGAGCACAAAGGGGCTGATACCCGCTCGCTGGAGAATATAGAGCGCACTAAAATTGTAAATAACCTTGTTGCCAAATGTTGAATTGTTTGCAAAGTTACATGCATGTTTGGTAATTCCGTGTTTCAGTTTCTTGCAGTTACTGTAAGGACTCACAGGTTATGGACTTTTTATAACCGGGACCTGGTATGGACTGCGTTCGGAGCCTAACCAAGGAATGAACTAAGACTGTGAAGGACTTGGGGTAGGACAGACCCCCACCTGGTTAAGGCTCCCCGTTGTATTGGTGATATGGACACCCGGTCACAGGCCACACTGTGACCTTAAGAACTCAATTTGTGCGTCGTCTGTCTATTAATGTCTATTAATGTTTTATTGTCTTTGTTTATTGTTTAGTCCCGGAGTACTAAATTTCACTAGGGGGGAATGTGTCACCCTGGCCTGGATGCCACAAAATGTATTAAAGCTGTGTCTGAGAGCAAGGGGGAGGTTCTCTAGTCAGGGGAACATTAGCATGCAATGCCTCCTGTCTCAGGCCAGTAGGGGGAGCAGGCTGCCCCTATAAAAGCTGGTGCTGGGGGCAGGGTTAGAGAGAACTGGATGGCCTGTCTCAGCATTGCGACTTGTCCCAGAGCAGAACAGGGACAGACAGTTGCACTGCACCTAAGAGGAAGTGTGGCAGGAGGAGAGCCACAAGCCAGAGACAAGAGGCGAAGAGAGCCTGTCTTGGCAGAAAGAGGACTTAATTTACCAGACTTTGGTGTCTGAGGCTGAGAGGATTCCACATCCCCCAGCAGAGAACCAGTCCGCAGGGGACTGTATATTCCTTGGCCTAAGAAGCCTGGAGGCCCTGCCACAACAGAAGGTACCAGTAAAGCCGTACAAGGCTGGGAGCAGAAAGGAACCCACGTCGCAGGCCATACAGGCGAGAATACACGGAAAGCTTGGAAACGTGGGCTGTTACCCTATCAGGAGGAGATAGCCAGAAGGAGCGCAGAAAGCACGGTAGGCCTACACCCTCACCCTGACCAGGGCCAATTTCCCCGTTGCTCTCAGACATCCAGGTCCCCCTCCTAGCCGGGACTGTTTATGGGTCAATTTACCTGTTCTAGTAAAGACCCTGGACTGCAACCTGTTGTCTGTGTGCTCCTTGCTTCTCCAGCACTATCAGCACTGGGACTCTCACCACCATCACTCCCACCATCCACTATACTGCCCTGGGGCCGCACTCTTCCCGTGGGGAGTCACACTACCCTAGCTGCACACCTCATCAGCCCCAGCGGTCGGCATGCAGCGGCGGTTCCTAATAACCGCAAATCCACGGGTGGCGTAGTCGGACATAAACATCAGCACATAACGGACTACCACTGGCCTGACCACCCTGAGCCACGAAACCGGGTTGCCACTACTACTCCCATCGTTCCCCTACTGCCCGGATCCGAGTACCCCACGGCCCAGGGGGCGAGTCACATCCACCAACGTCGCGTTGCACCACTGACTGTTCAGGAGTTGGCTGATGCTTTAGTCTAGGTCTGGGAGGAGATCCCACAGGAGACCATCCGCAACCTCATCAGGAGCATGCCCAGGCGTTGTAGGGAGGTCATACAGGCACATGGAGGCCACACACAATACTGAGCTTTCATCTGTGAAGAGCAGATGGCACCAGTGGCGACTTTGCCAATCCTGGTGTTCTGTGGCAAATGTCAAGCGTCCTGCTCGGTGTTGGGCTGTGAGCACAACCCCCATCTGTGGACATCGGGCCCTCATACCACCCTCATGGAGTCGGTTTCTAACCGTTTGTGCAGACACATGCACATTTGTGGCCAGCTGGAGGTCATTTTGCAGGGCTCTGGCAGTGCTCCTCCTGTTCCTCCTTGCACAAAGGAGGAGGTAATGGTCCTGTTGCTGGGTTGTTGCCCTCCTATGGCTCCCTGCACATCTCCTGGTATCTGCTCCATGCTCTGGACACTGTGCTGACAGACACAGCTACACTTCTTGCCACAGCTCGCACTGATGTGCCATCCTGGATGAACGGCACTACCTGAGCAACTTCTGTGGGTTGTACTGTAGACACTGCCTAATGCTAATGTACCTCTAGGGGTGAGAGCAATGGCAAAATGAAAAAGTGACCAAAACATCAGCCAAAAAGAATGAGAACAGAGAAATGGTCTGTGGTCACCACCTGCAGAACCACTCCTTTATAGGGGGTATCTGGCTAATTGCCTATCATTTCTACCAGTTGTCTGCTCCATTTGCACAACAGCAGGAGAAATTGATTCACAATCCGTGTTGCTTCATAACTGGACAGGTAGATTTCACAGAAGTGTTATTGACTTGGAGTTGTGATGTTTAAGTGTTCCCTTTATTTTTTGAGCAGTGTGTGTATATATATAATATATTTACATATTTCTATTGATCATATTAAAATTGTACATATACACTGTGTTCCAAATTATTATGCAAATAATATTTTCTCAGATTTTCCCAAATTACCTATATGAATTGCAGTCATTGTAATTTTCCAGTCAATAACTATTAGAGTACAATTGAACGGTTTTTGTACAAACTGCCTATGATAACAGTATATTTTTTAAAAAATAAAAAACTCAAACTGCACTCAAAATGCATGTTCCAAATTATTATGCACAGCAGAGTTTTCAACCTTTTCATTTTAATAAAGAACAAAAAAATGGTCATTTTTGAAATTCTAAGCATTAGCAGGTTATTACAAACTGAAATCAAACAGTTTTCAACTCAAAACTTTATTCTAGGTGATGTTACATTTGCACATAGGGCCCCTTGTTCGAAAGGAGCTTCTGAACTCTCTCGTCCATTGAATTTGTCAGGTTTTGGATGGTTTCTGCTTTAATTGTTGTGCATGAGGACAGAATACCCTCCCAGAGCTGTTGCTTAGATGTGAACTGCCTCCCGCCATCATAGACACTCCTTTTGATGATGCTCCAGAGGTTCTGAATGGGGTTGAGGTCAGGGGAGCATGGGGGCCACACCATAAGTTTGTCCCCTTTTATGCCCATAGCAGCCAGAGATGCAGATGTGTTATGTGCATCATGAGACGGTGCATTATCATGCATGAAATGATCTTGATGGTCCAGATGGATGGAGTGGAGGATGGCTGGTTGATGGACACCCCATGCAAACACGGCTACAGCGCCAACAAGGAGGAGGTGGAGTAATGTTTTGGGCTGGAATCATGGGGAGAGAGATTGTCGGCCCTTTTAGGATCCCTGAAGGGGTAAAGATGAACTCCATAATGTATGTTGAGTTTCTCAAACAGCACTTGCTTCCATGGTTCAAGAAGAAGAACCGTGCATTCCGCAGCAAGATCATTTTCATGCATGATAATGCCCCGTCTCATGCTGCACATAACACATCTGCATCTCTGGCTGCTATGGGCATAAAAGGGGACAAACTTATGGTGTGGTCCCCATGCTCCCCTGACCTCAACCCCATTGAGAACCTCTGGAGCATCATCAAAAGGAGTGTCTATGATGGCGGGAGGCAGTTCACATCTAAGCAACAGCTCTGGGAGGGTATTCTGTCCTCATGCAAAACAATTGAAGCAGAAACCATCCAAAACCTGACAAATTCAATGGACGAGAGAGTTCAGAAGCTCCTTTCGAACAAGCGGTCCTATGTGCAAATGTAACATCACCTAGAATAAAGTTTTGAGTTGAAAACTGTTTGATTTCAGAGTGTAATAACCTGCTAATGCTTATAATTTCAAAAAAGACCATTTTTTTGTTCTTTATTAAAATTAAAAGGTTGAAAACTCTGCTGTGCATAATAATTTGGAACATGCATTTTGAGTGCAGTTTGAGTGTTTTATTTTTTTAAATATACTGTTATCATAGGCAGTTTGTACAAAAACCTTTCAATTGTACTCTAATAGTTATTTGACTGGAAAATTACAATGACTGCAATTCATATAGGTAATTTGGGAAAATCTGAGAAAATAATATTTGCATAATAATTTGGAACACAGTGTATACAGACCACAAAGTATGGCAGTATCAGCGATCAAGCAGACAAGGGCTGGAGAGAGCAGGAGAGACGTTAGAAAGACGCTCGAGAGAGAGAGAGCAGGAGAGACGCTAGAAAGACGCTCGAGAGAGAGAGCAGGAGAGATGCTCGAGATCAGGAGAGACGCTCGAGAGAGAGAGAGAGCAGGAGAGACGCTCAAGAGAGAGAGCAGGAGAGACGCTCGAGAGAGAGAGCAGGAGAGACGCTCGAGAGAGAGAGAGCAGGAGAGACGCTCGAGAGAGAGAGCAGGAGAGACGCTAGAAAGACGCTCGAGAGAGAGAGAGCAGGAGAGACGCTCGAGAGAGAGAGAGAGAGCAGGAGAGACGCTCAAGATCAGGAGAGACGCTCGAGAGAGAGAGCAGGAGAGACGCTCGAGAGAGAGAGCAGGAGAGACGCTCGAGAGAGAGCAGGAGGGACGCTAGAGAGAGAGAGCAGGAGAGACGCTCGAGAGAGAGAGAGCAGGAGAGACGCTCGAGAGAGAGAGAGCAGGAGAGACGCTCGAGAGAGAGCAGGAGAGACGCTCGAGAGAGAGAGAGCAGGAGAGACGCTAGAAAGACGCTCGAGAGAGAGAGAGCAGGAGAGACGCTCGAGAGAGAGAGCAGGAGAGACGCTCGAGAGAGAGCAGGAGAGACGCTCGAGAGAGAGAGCAGGAGAGACGCTCGAGAGAGAGAGAGCAGGAGAGACGCTCGAGAGAGAGAGAGCAGGAGAGACGCTTGAGAGAGAGAGCGCAGGAGAGACGCTCGAGAGAGAGAGCAGGAGAGACGCTCGAGAGAGAGAGAGCAGGAGAGACGCTCGAGAGAGAGAGAGCAGGAGAGACGCTCGAGAGAGAGAGCAGGAGAAACGTTCGAGAGAGAGAGCAGGAGAGACGCTCAAGAGAGAGAGCAGGAGAGACGCTCGAGAGAGAGAGCAGGAGAGGCGCTTGAGAGAGAGAGAGAGCAGGAGAGACGCTCGAGAGAGAGAGCAGGAGAGACGCTCGAGAGAGAGAGAGAGCAGGAGAGACGCTCGAGAGAGAGAGCAGGAGAGACGCTCGAGAGAGAGCAGGAGAGATGCTCGAGAGAGAGAGAGCAGGAGAGACGCTAGAGAGAGAGAGACGCTCGAGAGAGAGAGAGCAGGAGAGACGCTCGAGAGAGAGAGCAGGAGAGACGCTCGAGAGAGAGAGAGCAGGAGAGATGCAAGAGAGAGAGACGCTTGAGAGAAAGAGCAGGAGAGAAGCTCGAGAGAGAAAGCAGGAGAGAAGCTCGAGAGAGAGAGCAGGAGAGACGCTCGAGAGAGAGAGCAGGAGAGACGCTCGAGAGAGAGAGCAGGAGAGACACTCGAGAGAGAGCAGGAGAGACGCTCGAGAGAGAGAGAGCAGGAGAGACGCTCGAGAGAGAGAGCAGGAGAGACGCTCGAGAGAGAGAGCAGGAGAGACGCTCGAGAGAGAGAGCAGGAGAGACGCTCGAGAGAGAGAGAGCAGGAGAGACGCTCGAGAGAAAGAGCAGGAGAGAAGCTAGAGAGAGAGAGCAGGAGAGACGCTCGAGAGAGAGCAGGAGAGATGCTCGAGAGAGAGAGCAGGAGAGACGCTCGAGAGAGAGAGCAGGAGAGACGCTCGATAGAAAGCAGGAGCAACTGTCAATCACTTCATCACTATATGACTCAGTAATGATACCTATAGCATATTACTCAGGGTGACAACATGGCAGGTCACAGAGTTACTTTCATGATCTAGATTTGCTAAATTGGAGACATATCATGATACAGAGCCCATGTCCATGACTTATGTCAGCTCCAAAGTGAAATATGTATTGAAAAAAATTAAAAAAAATTATATATATACACACACATATACATACACTGCTCAAAAAAATAAAGGGAACACTCAAATAACACATCCTAGATCTGAATGAATGAAATATTCTCATTGAATACTTCAATGGAAATCAAATTTATTAACTAATGGAGGCCTGGATTTGGAGCCACCCCCAAAATTAAAGTGGAAAAACACACTACAGGCTGATCCAACTTTGATGTAATGTCCTTAAAACAAGTCAAAATGAGGTTCAGTATTGTGTGCGGCCTCCACGTGCCTGTATGACCTCCCTACAACGCCTGGGCATGCTCCTGATGAGGTGGTCTCCTGTGGGATCTCCTCCCAGACCTGGACTAAATCATCCGCCAACTTCTGGAAAGTCTATGGTGCAACGTGACGTTGGTGGATGGAGCGAGACATGATGTCCCAGATGTGCTCAATCGGATTCAGGTCTGGGGAACGGGTGGGACAGTCCATAGCTTCAATGCCTTCATCTTGCAGGAACTGCTGACACACTCCAGCCACATGAGGTCTGGCATTGTCCTGCATTAGGAGGAACCCAGGGCCAACCGCACCAGCATATGGTCTCACAAGGGGTCTGAGGATCTCATCTCGGTACCTAATGGCAGTCAGGCTACGTCTGGCGAGCACATGGAGGGCTGTGCGGCCCTCCAAAGAAATGCCACTCCACACCATTACTGACCCACTGCCAAACCGGTCATGCTGAAGGATGTTGCAGGCAGCAGATCGCTCTCCGCGGCGTCTCCAAACTCTGTCATGTCTGTCACATGTGCTCAGTGTGAACCTGCTTTCATCTGTGAAGAGCACAGGGCGCCAGTGGCGACTTTGCCAATCCTGGTGTTCTGTGGCAAATGCCAAGCGTCCTGCACAATGTTGGGATGTGATCACAACCCCCATCTGTGGACGTCGGGCCTTCATACCACCCTCATGGAGTCGGTTTCTAACCGTTTGTGCAGACACATGAACATTTGTGGCCTGCTGGAGGTCATTTTGCAGGGCTCTGTCAGTGCTCCCCCTGTTCCTCCTTGCACAAAGGCGGAGGTAGCGGTACTGCTGCTGGGTTGTTGCCCTCCTACGGCCCCCTCCTTGTCTCCTGGTGTACTGGCCTGTCTCCTGGTAGCACCTCCAGCCTCTGGACACTACGCTGACAGACACAGCAAACCTTCTTGCCACAGCTCGCACTGATGTGCCATCCTGGATGAGCTGCACTACCTGAGCAACTTCTGTGGGTTGTAGAGTCCGTCTCATGCTACCACGAGTGTGAAAGCATAACCAACATTCAAAAGTGACCAAAACATCTGCCAGAAAGCATTGGTACTGAGATGTGGTCTGTGGTCCCCACCTGCAGAATCAATCCTTTGAGGGTGTCTTGATAATTGCCAATAATTTCCATCTATTGTCTATTCCATTTGCACAACAGCATGTGAAATTGATTGTCAATCAGTGTCATTTCCTAAGTGGACAGTTTGATGCACTTGGAGTTATATTCTGTTGTTTAAGTGTTCCCTTTATTTTTTTGAGCAGTGTATATATACAGTACAGACCAAAAGGTGGACACACCTTCTCATTTAAAGATTTATCTGTATTTTCATGACTAAGAAAATTGTACATTCACACTGAAGGCATCAAAACTATGAATTAACACATGTGGAATTATATACTTAACAAAAACGTGTGAAACAACTGAAAATATGTCTTATATTCTAGGTTCTTCAAAGTAGCCACCTTTTGCTTTGATGGCTGCTTTGCACACTCTTGGCATTCTCTTGATGAGCTTCAAGAGGTAGTCACCGGAAATGGTTTTCACTTCACAGGTGTGCCCAGTCAGGTTTAATAAGTGGGATTTCTTGCCTTATAAATGGGGTTGGGACCATCACTTGTGTTGTGCAGAAGTCTGGTGGATACACAGCTGATAGTCCTACTGAATAGACTGTTAGATTCTTTTTTCTTGCCATCATACAAATTCTAAGTAAAGAAAAACGAGTGGCCATCATTACTTTAAGAAATGAAGGTCAGTCAGTCCGAAAAATTGTGAAAACTTTGAAAGCGTCCCCAAGTGCAGTTGCAAAAACCATCAAGCGCTACAAAGAAACTGTCTCACATGAGGACTGCCCCAGGAAAGGAAGACCAAGAGTCACCTCTGCTTCTGAGGATAAGTTTATCCGAGTCACCAGCCTCAGAAATCGCAGGTTAACAGCAGCTCAGATTAGAGACCAGGTCAATGCCACACAGAGTTCTAGCAGCAGAAACATCTCTTCAACAACTGTTAAGAGGAGACTTTGTGCAGCAGGCCTTCATGGTAAAATAGCTACTAGGAAACCACTGCTAAGGACAGGCAACAAGCAGAAGAGACTTGTTTGGGCTAAAGAACACAAGGAATGGACATTAGACCAGTGGAAATCTGTGCTTTGGTCTGATGAGTCCAAATTTGAGATCTTTGGTTCCAACCACCGTGTCTTTGTGCGATGCATAAAAGGTGAACGGATGGACTCTACATGCCTGGTTCACACAGTGAAGCATGGAGGAGGAGGAGTGATGGTGTGGGGGTGCTTTGCTGGTGACACTGTTGGAGATTTATTCAAAATTGAAGGCATACTGAACCAGCATGGCTACCACAGCATCTGGCAGCGGCATGCTATTCCATCCGGTTTGCGTTTAGTTGGACCATCATTTATTTTTCAAAAGGACAATGACCCCAAACACACCTCCAGGCTGTGTAAGGGCTATTTGACCAAGAAGGCGAGTGATGGGGTGCTACGCCAGATGACCTGGCCTCCACAGTCACCAGACCTGAACCCAATCGAGATGGTTTGGGGTGAGCTGGACCGCCGAGTGAAGGCAAAAGGGCCTACAAGTGCTAAGCATCTCCGGGAACTCCTTCAAGATTGTTGGAAGACCATTTCCGGTGACTACCACTTGAAGCGCATCAAGAGAATGCCAAGAGTGTGCAAAGCAGTCATCAAAGCAAAAGGTGGCTACATTGAAGAACCTAGAATATAAGACATATTTTCAGTTGTTTCACACTTTTTTGTTAAGTATATATTTCCACATGTGTTAATTCATAGTTTTGATGCCTTCAGTGTGAATGTACAATTTTCATAGTCATGAAAATACATAAAAAATCTTTAAATGAGGTGTGTCCAAACTTTTGGTCTGTACTGTACATACACACACACACACACACACACACACACATATATATATACATACACGCCCGCAGTAGGGAAAATAAGTATTTGATACACTGCCGATTTTGCAAGCTTTCCCACCTACAAAGAATGGAGAGGTCTGTCATTTTTATCATAGGTACACTTCAACTGTGAGAGACAGAATCTAAAAATAAAATCCAAAAAAAAAATCACATTGTATGATTTTTAAATAATTAAATCGCATTTCATTGCATGAAATAAGTATTTGATCACCTACCAACCAGCAAGAAATCTCGCTCTCACAGACCTGTTAGTTTTTCTTTCAGAAGCCCTCCTACTCTGCACTCCTCACCTGTATTTATTGTACCTGTTTGAACTCGTTACCTGTATAAAAGACACCTGTCCACACACTCAATCAATCACACTCCAACCTATCCACCATGGTTAAGACCAAAGAGCTATCTAAGGACACCAGGGACAAAATTGTAGACCTGCTCCAGGCTGGGATTGGCTACAGGACAATATGCAAGCAGCTTGGTGAGAAAGCAACAACTGTTGGCACAATTATTAGAAAACGGAAGAAACACAAGATGACTGTCAATCTTCCTCGGTCTGGGGCTCCATGCAAGATCTCGACCCGTGGGATAAGGATGATTCTGAGAAAGGTCAGGAATCAGCCCAGAACTACACAGGAGGACCTGGTCAATGACCTGAAGAGAGCCGAGACTACAGTCTCAAACATTACCATTAGTAACACACTATGCCGTCATGGATTAAACTCCTGCAGGGCACGCAAGGTCCCCTGCTCACGCCAGCACATGTCCAGGCCCGTTTGAAGTTCGCCATTGACCATCTGGGTGATCCAGAGGAGGCATGGGAGAGGGTCATGTGGTCAGATGAGACCAAAATAGGACTTTTTGGTATCAACTCCACTTGACGTGTTTGGAGAAAGAAGAAGGATGAGTACAACCCCAAGAACACCGTCCCAACTGAGAAGCATGCTGGGGAAACCTTATACTTTGGGGGTGCTTTTCTGCAAAGGGGACAGGACAACTGCACCCAGCAACAGTCCCGAAACTTGAAAGATCTGGAGAAGATCTGTATGGAGGAGTGGTCCAAAATTCCTGCTGCAGTGTCTGCAAACTTGGTCAAGAACTACAGGAAACGTCTGACCTCTGTAATTGCAAACAAAGGTTTCCGTACCAAATATTAAGATCTGTTTTTCTATTGTATCAAATAATTAATTTGCATAATTGCATGAAATAAGTATGTAAAAATTATAAAATGTTATTTTCTGTTTTTTATTTTTAGATTCTGTCTCTCACAGGTGAAGTGTACCTACGATAAAAATTACAGCCCTCTCCATTCTTTGTAGGTGGGAAAACTTGCAAAATCGTCAGTGTATCCAATACTTACTTTCCCCACTGTATATACTTTGTTCCTAAAAAAGAAAAAACCCACCGGTCTTCTATGTGAACATAACAAAGACTATAACTAAAAATCTTATATATTAAAAAAAAAAACTAAAACAAGGTTGACCACATTTTCTTATGGTATTTTTATCTGAAACTTCCTTGGAAAATTCACTGGAAATATCAGAAATGTCTGAAGTGGGGACCTCAATGTAAGACCCCCACCCATTAGATGTAAGGTGGCTCCCAAACCTCACGTGTCGATGCAGCACAGCCATCTGCAGCCACATTTTACGTAGAGCACACGCAGAACTGGGTCATTAACACATACATTAATCCTTTCATTTCGTTCTCCTCTGCTGAAGATGTGTTTGACAAAGACCTCATCTACCAAAATAAAGAGGTGTATTCCCTATGAAGTAACAATACCGTGGCATCTCTTCTTCCCAGGTCCTCTGCGTTGTGCCAATCTTCTGGAAATGTGTGGATACATTGACAACTGGCCACTGCCAGGCCCCTGGTCGTAGTGATTATGCCTACTGTCCAAACTGATTAGACATGGACAAGGAGTAAGGTAACACCCCATTGTCAATTAGATGTAAGGCTATGTTCACACTAGGCGTTTTTTCACTACACATTACTTTCAATGGGTGAAATACACTGAAAGAAGTGACGTGCTCTATTCAGCAAAAAACAATGCAAATCACAAAATACTGATCATACAAAAACCAGGGTGTGAGCATGAGATTTCTGAAATCTCATAGACTTTGCTTGTACTGTAAAACACAGCTGAAAATTTGCATTAAAAAAACGCTGAAAAAACGCGATGTGTGAACATAGCCTTCAAAGGCACTGCACAGTGGTCTGAAACACAAATTCTGCACATTTGTGATTTTATAGGGTTTATAAGATTACTAAAACAGACGTGTCAGGAGACCACACAGATCCACTTTATAAAAACAAAAACACCTCAGTCATTGAAAGGTTAAATTACAACATTCCTAAGTCCAGTGCTCAAAATCTCCCAAGTCTCCTTACATTATGTAGTAAAGGACAGGTGACATTGGGGCCTTGCTTGTCCACCAGGTGATGTCTTATCGGTGGAAAGACTGTGATGAGAGGTTTGTCTTGAGGAAATTGTGGCGGAAGTAAACTGCAATAAAAACAAAGTATTAGAGCAAGACGCGGGATACATGACTGCAGCCTACAGAAACGTGACAGGTCCGGGGAAAATACCCAACAGCCTCATCTCATCTCAATGGAAAATCCATTTAGGTGGCACGTAGCGTAAGGCATAAAGGGGCGTCAGCACCTTGACATATGATCGTAATGGTGTTATAAGAGATCTGATGAGTCCATCATGACAAATCTAGTGTGGAAAACATATGCAAATCCGTCTGGAAGTGCACTGGGGCGTATCACTGCACTTAGACAGCTCCTTTCAAGTGCACGGACACGCCCCTCTGCACTCCCACACCAATCTGCAGACACTCCATTTCCTTTTGACTGGCACATCGGAGCTCTGCAAAAAAAAAAAGGATAATTTTTCTGGGGAGGGACAATCGACGATACTGTTCTACGACTACTTCCATATGTAAAAGGAAGCTGAGAGGACCCTATAAGCCTCCATATTGATTTAAAGTGATTTCTTATTAGTAGCAATTAAACAACTTGCATTAATACACATCATCTATAGTGACGTCATGAGCCGCCAAGCAACATCATTTAATGGCTCCAGTGCTACAAGACATGACTATGGATGACAAGTCATTGTAGGGTACCGATTACACGCGGTGGGGTCTATCAACAGAATGGGACAAAGATATTCTAGAAGTACCTAATATGGTCTGCTTTCTTTAAGGGGTTGCCCACTACCTTGATATTGATCACTTACCCATTGGATAGGTCATTAATATGGAATCAGTGGGGGCAGGGGTGGATTAAGAGTAGTAAGGGCCCCGGGCAGTTTAGAAGGCGCGCCCCCCCCCACACCTGATTTATCACGTGACATGTCACATGATCCCCTGTGATAGATCATGTGATAGTTCATGGGAAATTAATTTGGCATAATATTAATTGTGCTGCCTCATCTGAGAGCAGCACAATATTGGGGCAGATACCCTGATTCCAGCGATGTGTCACTTTTTCAGCTGCTTGTTGTCATTTTGAGAAAATCACCGTTTTATCTGCTGCAGATCTAGCAGCTCTCTGAATGCTGCGCTCTGTATAGCCCCGCCCACACCACTGATTGGCAGCTTTCTGCCCATGCTCAGTGTACACAGAAATCTACTGATCAGTGATGGGGGTGGGGTCCTACAGAACTTACTAGTCATCTAGTAATAATTACCTTCTGACAAATCAATGATTTTATCAAAACAACACTAAGCAGCCCAGTAAGTGACACATTACTGGAATCAGTGCCTCTAACCCTACATTATGCTGCTCTCAGATTAGGTGGCAAAAACCTGATGACAGATTCCCTTTAAAGGAGCTGTAAAGACAAAAAAGTTTGTATTAAAAAAAATACAAGCCATTTGTGAAATTAACTTTTTTTCATTGTTAATTCACATTAGACTGTATCTTCAACACTTTTGTCAGCAGGTCTTATTACAGACTCTGAATAGGGCAGCTCTCTCCCTCTCCCTCAGCAGAAAGTCACAGCATGGTTAAAAAACGGGATCTTTTATGATTTTCTCATAATAAATAAAAAAGGACATGCAAGTCCTCCAAACTATTTTCCCTTTCTCTATAGGCGAGGTCCTAAATCTTTCTTGTTCTTTAGTTGATCACATGTCAAAAATGCAAAGCATTTACTATGAACTCGCCTAAAAAAATATACACTTGGAGAGTAATATCATCATCTGCATGTAAATATTCCTTGACTCTAAGGGCTCGCTCACACTGTCGTATAACACGGCCGAATGCTATGTGATGTTTTATCGGATAGGACTCGGCCCTATGTTATACTATGGGACAGTGCGATTATTGGCATGAGAAAATAATCTCATTCGATATTCGGACCATGTGCACCCATACAAGTCTATGGGTGCACGTAAAACATTAGACTGCACTCGGATGTCATCCAAGTGCAGTCCGATGAACACTCACAGAGACTATGGAGAAGATGGAGAAATTAAGTTCTCCATCTTCTCCATATCTGTGCTGCGAGAGAATCGGATCACACTCAGTTGAAGCTCTGACAGAGTTTGAGCCCAGTGTCATTAGCATAATTGGCCCTATTCTCTTGCATGACAGAATATATGGCTTAGTGAGTGGACCCTAAAACTGAATAGTAGTGACGGACAGGCACCTCACAAGCGGGATCCATGTAGCTCTCAGATGTCATGTAGGTAGGGCTTCATTCCATGGAGTAGGGCTTAATTCCAATGTAAATAAAAAAAAATGGACTTCAAATAAAAATTAAATGAACACAAAAAGCACTAATTGAATTATTTTTTTCATATTTATGTTTGCAGCCCCTTTAAAAACCCTTTGAGGACCAAGGCACATATATGTCCCATAGTTTTAAACTGGAAAAAAATTTGATTGAATAAAATGTAAGGTCCTCGAAGGTTTAAGTAGGTCATAAATTCATATGAATACTTGCTCATACAATTGCACATGCCAAAAGATGAAGAAGAGCAGAATCAAAAATATGACATTAAGTGGAGCACTTACAGGTATTCAAGGTGAAAGAGACCAGCAAAGGCATCGTCTCGAATGACAGTAAATGAGTTAGAATTCAGCAAGCTGAAAATGAAGACAGCAGGTTAGAAGCGAACCAGACTTTATGGTGCTCAGAATTAGTCAAGCAGAATTTATTGACTGCTCTTGCAAAGCACTGAGACTCCCGCTGTGTATAGATGGCGCCGTGCGGCCTCCCGCTGTGTATAGATGGCGCCGTGCGGCCTCCCGCTGTGTATAGATGGCGCCGTGCGGCCTCCCGCTGTGTATAGATGGCGCCGTATAGATGGCTACGTGCGGCCTCCTGCTGAGTATACGTGTATAGATGGCTACGTGCGGCCTCCTGCTGAGTATAGATGCCGCACGGCGCTCCCCCCAGAGACAGCAGGAGGCCGCACAGCTCCATCTATACTCAGCGGGAGACCGCACGTAGCCATCTATACACAGCAGGAGGCCGCACGTCGACATCTATACTCAGCGGGAGACCGCATGTAGCCATCTATACACAGCAGGAGGCCGCACGGCGCCCCCCCCCCCAGAGACTGCAGGAGGCCGCACAGCGCCATCTATACTCAGCGGGAGGCCGCACGTAGCCATCTATACACAGCGGGAGGCCTCGCGGCGCCCCCCCCAGAGACAGCAGGAGGCTGCACAGCGCCATCTATACTCAGCGGGAGGCCGCACGTAGCCATCTATACACAGCGGGAGGCCGCACGGCGCCCCCCCCCCAGAGACAGCAGGAGGCCGCACAGCGCCATCTATACTCAGCAGAAGGCCGCACGGCGCCATCTATACACAGCGGGGAGCCGCACGGCGCCATCTCTACACAGCAGGGGGCCGCACTGCGCCATCAATACACGGCGGGGGGCCGCACGGCGCCATCTATACATAGCGGGGGGCCGCACGTAGCCATCTATACACAGCGGGGGGCCGCATGTAGCCATCTGTACACAGCGGGGGGGCGCACGGCGCCCCCCCAGATACAGCAGGAGGCCGCACGGCGCCAACTATACTCAGCAGTAGGCCGCACGCAGTCACACACACAAACATATACAGACATATACATACACGCATAAACACATTTGAAACACAAAAATACATATAAACAGACATGACACAATGATATCTGCCCACACACACATACAAACAGACATCACACAATGACATCTGCCCACACACACACAAACAGACATCACACAATGACATCTGCCTACACACACACACACATACACACACACATACACACACAAACAGACATCACACAATGACATCTGCCTACACACACACACACACACACACAAACAGACATCACACAATGACATCTGCCTACACACACACACACAAACAGACATCACACAATGACATCTGCCCACACACACACACACAAACAGACATCACACAATGACATCTGCCCACACACACACACACACACATACAAACAGACATCACACAATGACATCTGCCCACACACACACAAACAGACATCACACAATGACATCTGCCCACACACACACACACATACAAACAGACATCACACAATGACATCTGCCCACACACACACAAACAGACATCACACAATGACATCTGCCCACACACACACACACACATACAAACAGACATCATACAATGACATCTGCCCACACACACACACACACACAGACATACACACACACAAACAGACATCACACAATGACATCTGCCCACACACACACAAACAGACATCACACAATGACATCTGCCTACACACACACACATACACACACACATACACACACAAACAGACATCACACAATGACATCTGCCTACACACACACACACACAGAAACAGACATCACACAATGACATCTGCCTACACACACACACACAAACAGACATCACACAATGACATCTGCCCACACACACACACACACAAACAGACATCACACAATGACATCTGCCCACACACACACACACATACAAACAGACATCACACAATGA
>NW_027363139.1:1475000-1530000 GCF_046119375.1 Phyllobates terribilis
TTTCTGAATTCTGAAGAGAAGGAGCAGTTGTGGAGTGTCTATATAATAGATGTAGAGGAGTGGGATGACGGCGGCCTGTGCTGAGCATTGCCCGGCTGATCGGGTGATGACTGATGGGTCACATGAATGAGTTATTACAGCAGAAACCGCACCCGTCCTGATAACTATTCCTGCAAGGAACCGGCCGTCCCTAACCCTGCAGCTACATAATAGAGATGCAAAGAAACAAGGAGAAAGAAAGGATGCAATGACAGGGATCACCAAGGAATAGCAAAAATATAGAATTTTATTAAAGACTAAACATACAAGACATGTTAAAAAAAACAACTAAAAAGCAACAATTGCCCCAATGAATAACAAAACCATTGCAAGGTACTGATATGGTTAATCCTCACATATATATGCCCAACTAGTCACAGAAAATCTGAATATATGACTACAGACTGCCCACCACAATATAATAAAGAGCAAGGTAGCAGCAAAGTATCTATTCACAAAGGCAATAATATCCAAATAAGCCTATAAAAATAGTGCCCATTATATAACCCCACAATGAAACCTGCCGCTGACACAATCGCCCCAAATGTGAAACAATACAATTGGATTGCTAAAAGAGCAAGCTAACGCTGTTAGGTCGGGCAGTAGAAAAAAATGATGTAACTACACCTGAACCATCAGGCAACCTACAGAAATGTGCATGGAGGATGTTGTTTTTACATAAGAGTTATGTATACAGAAAAGCTATATGTCCTATACAGGAAAAGTGTGGGATGAGGAGCTTACAAGACCACTAAAGTAAGACATTCACAAGCTCCTTCTGTATACTCCCTGGTGCCGGGGGTCCGACCCCACTGATCTTACACTGAGAATGTATGGAACTCCTGTAATGTCACCCTTCTTTTCTACAATGTAATCAAGGCATATTTATATGTCTGAACAAGACTTGTATCGACCCATAAAAGAAAAGAGCCCCAGCTCCACCATACTGAATCCCTGCACAGCGACGCTATCAGCCGTGCAGGGACACAACGCAGCTGCCGTCACTTATATAATGGCCGAATGTGCAGGGGAAAGCCACAACGGACCTCATTGTTCTGAAGGCTGCAGCGTATCCGAGCTATATGTGATACTACTCTGACATAGGGAAAGGGACAAAAACCCTTCAAATAGCAGGGAGTGACGTCTGATTAATATTTAGGTTTGTATTGAACATAAAACCACAATCTTAGGACCATTACATACATTACCAGACTACTTTATAGATGATCAATTGCCAGCACAAGTTATATTACGCCCAAAATATCTCTGCAGCACCACCAAATTGCTGTATGAAAAATATGAGGAGTTATAGAAGTGTATTATCTGTACAGGTCCATATATCAGCCACTATTATGTGAAATATGTAATAAAATACACTATTATACATTATTAATGTTCTGTCCCTTTAAAATTCTGTCACCATGGTAACGACAGTCATACTCAGCCAATAGGATTGCTCGGTTTGAATTTGAAAAAAAAAAAAACCTCCTATGTGGTCAGTTTGTTCCATCTCATCTGAGTGTGAAGACAGACACCTGCGATCAGCGAGAGATTCTAGGTATAAGACGTGATATAATCTAATGGACGGAGCCACATCCCATCACACGCACTCAGCGACCACAACTGACAGGAATCAGCCCATTTACCAGAGGAGAAGTCATTATTCCCCAACACATGATACGCTGAGACACCAGTGGGGGGCGCCACACTCATCACATCTCCCATCTGGAAGGATCCAGCCATCACTTCTAATGGGGGTCACTGCCCTTTTTTGGTGATTGCTGGAGTTTCCCGCGGTCGGACCCCACTGATCTATCAGTCATCACCGAGCCCAGGGATAAGGGGATGACTTGTTCCATCTGATAATTCCCCTTTAATGAAGCTCAGATACAGAACAGTAAATATCCTACACATTTCCCAATTTGCCCTTTCCCCAGCAGAGCCCCCGAATTATTTATAGCCAATGTTTCTAAGACCAAAGAAATATCAGCCAATCACCAAACCCTCTGCTGACGCCTCCTGAGGTTTTATAGATTTTGGATACATTTCTACAAGAGAAGATATCAGCGGACACCATGGGGATGGAGTATTCTGCCAGCGTTGGACCCGGTAGTATCCATCACTCACTCACCGTTCTCTATACTCTTGTTACATGGCTTTCTGGGGCTTTCATTAAACAGACTCATCTGTGGGGACATTTTCTTTCCTTTAATGCATATACTTGGTGGTAAATATTTTTCTGAGTTTTATTGAAAATTGTGCACAGTTTGCCTCCTGTATCCTCTGTGCTGTACTGTCTATTGCTGGCTGCAGAACTAGTTAACTGAGAATCCATCAGTGAGCTCCTTCTGACAGTCTTAACATACATACGTCCTCTTTGTACGGTGAGGATTGCTCCTAATATCTGGTTGTGTTTTCTGCAGATTACATCAGTCCTGAGGAACAGCTGAGGAGACTGGCATATTGTGTGAAGTTTCTCCCTTCTCCCCTCTACAAGAAGGAGGTCAGTGAGACGACTCAGGGCAACGCTACGGCCTCTTCTATAAGGTAGCTGTGTATTCGGATCTTCCTTGTAGCCTCCTAACTTCATCTCTTCTCTTCCAGCGCCTTATGCCGACCAACCCCATTGCCCAAAGAAGATGCATCGAAGAGTATAAAGCCAGGGAGAAAAGGAAGAGGGAAGAAAGGCGCAAGGAACTAAAAGAACGGCGCAAGTACCTGGATGAAGAGGAAGACGAGGAAGAAGAGAAGGAAGAAGAGGAGAAAGCAGCAAAGAAGATAAAGCTGGACATCATGGATTTAAGACAGAAGACACTAAAAGAACTGTGCGCCTACCTGGATGAAGAGGAAGAAGAGGAAGAAGAGAAAGAAGAGAAAGCAAAGAAGATGAAACTCCACATCAAGATCCCTAGGGGGGAAGTGACGGCCAAAGGCCAGAAAAGAAGACAACCGATCCCAACAACAAGAAGGAAGAAGGAGAACCAGACCAACTTCCGCCAGTACATCAACCGGTATTTGAGAGGAAAGAGGAACATCATGTGGACCATCCTGCTGGAACCTCTCTGCCGATAACATCATGACGCGCCCCCTGGGCCAGTGTTGTTTGGGGGATTACCCGGAGCCGGATCAGATGGGGGGTTGTAGTCTCCGAGTGGTGGTGACCCGGTCCGTGCCCAGGGTGTCAAGCTCAGTGTGTGGCAGTCCTTACAGATGTTACTAGATGTTCTTTTATGTCGACTACGCCACCCGTTGATTTGCGGTCCATACGGCCGCCGCTGCAGCAGGGTCCGCTGAGGCTGGTGGTGTGTGTGCAGCTCTGGTAGTATAACCCCCAACGGGAGGGGTATAGCCTCAGGGGGTCAGTTGTAGAGGATGGTGGTTGTGGAGGTGCAGTGAGGATGGTAATGAGACTCAGAGTCGGGCTGTGCAGTTCAGGGTTTTTACTTACTGCTGTTGTGCTGGTCACTCCGGCCTTGAGTGACCGCCCGAGCCGTGCTGCGTCCACCAGGTCCTGGACTCGGCCAACCCCCAAGTAATTCTGGAGCGTGGTCCTGAGATCCCTTTCTGACGTTCCTTCTCTCTGGCCTTCCCCACCAGGGATCCACCTATGTCCGGCTCCCTCGGGCCTCTTGTTGGTAAAACCCTTGTCTCTGGGTTCCCTGACCCTATGCTCGGTTTGCCTTCCGGGTGGATTTAGTGGGGGGTCGTGGCAGATCCTGCCCACGACCTCCGGTCTCTGGCTGAGGATTAGTGCCCTCCACCAGCTTGGGATCCGGTACCCTTGTGCCAACCCTTCACCCTTCTGGTTGTATTTGGGCTCTTGGGGTTCCCTCTTCTCCCCCTCTGGGTCCTTCTTTCTCCTCTCTCTCTCTTGGCCTGGGGCTGCTCTTCTCCTCTGCTTTCTTCCTCTGCCTCTGCAAAAGACTGACTGGTGACTGTCTGCCTGTCTGACCCTGATCTAAGATGGTTCCCACCTTATATACTCCCTCTATGTGTGAGCTCAGGTGACCAGCACCCAATGAGCTCCTAGCATTACCCAGACTGCTCCCCCTATCTGCTCCTACACTACTGGGATGTTCCACCCCCCTCCCACTCCAGCCAGGGACAGACACTGTCGTACCTGCACATTTCTCTAGTGGGAGTACCATTGATCTGTCCCCCGGAAATGGGATGTATGTAGTGCATGCAGCCTACTGAGCTCAGTTCCACACTCCATCCTTACCCGGGAGTGGAATACCACACCTCTGGCTGAGGTGCAATACCCCTGTAGCAGCCGAATCCTCAGGGTGCTACATTCCCCCCTGGTAAATCACAGCACGTCCTCGGGCTGTAAGAAAATAAAACATCCATAAACATACAATTTTTTTTTCATAACAACATAACATATAAAACATCATATATATATATCATCACTTTTAGCAGCAATAAAACTTTTTTATAAATATTCTTGCAAACTTTTCTTGTTCTTCCGGCCACGGTGCAACTTGTGACCGGGTAAAGTGCGACAGTCTCTTGTAGAAAAAACACAGCTTTCCTATAAAACCAGTAGAGGGCGCCTTAGAAAGCGCAACTATATACAAGGAGGAAGGTGGCCGCTCTCAGTCCTCGGCCAGGTAATGGAAATAGGGACACACGGGTAACAGTTCACACTTTGTCCCAACGGGGAACATATTTAACTCAGCAACAGTTCTGGTACCCCGACGGGTAACTATTTACAGTCTCTCTCTACCGTACTTCAACGACGGCGTCCTCCTGCTCCTTCTTTGGATTCTTCAGACCCGTCCGGGTCCTCTTTCTCCTCCTCACACCGCAGCTCCTCCTCCGTCAGGCGATGTACATGGAGGGCGTAGGGTCCTTTGGCACACTTGTGCCGGGTGAAGGTGACCTCGTCCCCTACATAAAGGTCACGACCTCTGTGTCCCTCCGGCAGATGGCTTTCTACGTCTCTGCGGGTGACAAAGACGTCGCCGGGGGTATGATGGTCTCTAATAAAGCCCCATCCGTGCTGCATATTGAATTTTATCACAGTCCCGGTGGTACGGGGACCATGCGCTGCACGGGGATCTCTCCTGGTCCGGCTCTTCTGCTCCGCGCTCCTTATCTGCGTTTGCTGTTCCCGGACCCGCCTCTCTCTCCGCTCCCTCTCGAAGACCTCGAGCTGCTGCCGGCAGCACTCTGCACGCTCCGCTGCGGCTGCCCGAGTCTCCTGAGTGAACCCCATGAGGTCTTCTCCGGTGGGGTCCCACTCAAACTGTGCCTCCTCTAGCGGGGGCTGGGTCCTCCTAGCGGGCTTCGGAGCCGGAATCAGGGGCTCACACAGGGGCCTTGCTCTTTGGAGTTCCAGTTCGTAGTACTCCTGGGGCCATATGAAGGGCTGCCCATCCGGGCACGTATGCTGGGCGAACAGGTCTTCACCCAGGTGCGGTACTTTAGATGTTATGGGCGCTGTGGTGGTAGCGGCTCCCGGATTGACCAGGCCTTGCGACCAGGCTTGGGGCACCCTAAAGGAAAAGGGCACCGTAAGAACGGCGGCGCCCGTGGTTACTCGGCCCTGCGACCAGGCCGGTGGCTCCGCGGAGGTAGGGGGCGCTGTTGGAATTGCGGCGCCCGGGTGTACTAGGCCTTGCGACCAGGCCGATGGTATTTCCTGCTTTGCCGCGCTCAGGGTCGAAGCGCGTGACGTCACAGGGGTCGCGGCCGCGGTTTCCGGTTGAGGTCTAGTCTGCGGCGGTGACGATGCAGCGACGGGCACGGCAGGGGGAACTTCGGGCTCTGCGACGGGGAGCTGGGGCAGGCACGCGGTTTCCCGACTCAGGGTAGAGACGTCCCCTTTACCTGCCTCCATTCGTTCAGCTCCCTTCTCGGCGCCGTCTCCGGCCTTGAGTCCTCCTGCACCATCCTCAGAGGCGGTCTGTCTCCTCGTCTCGGGTGGCGTGCTCCGCTGACGGGTTTCGGTCTGCTGGGCCATCTCTCGGCTCCACTCCGCCAACGTCTCTCGCTGCACCTGGGCCATCCTCCGTGCGAGGCCCTCCAGCGCAGTCTGTGCACACTCCCGGTCTCGGGGGAGCTGTGCCAGGACCTCCACTAGGCCTAGTGGGGTTGTGGCTTGTAGCAGGCTCCTGACCACTGGGTCGGTGCTGCCTGTCTCTCCCTCCATCTCCGGGTATGCTTTCTCTGGACTCCTCTCCAGACTTCTTGTCTCCGGGTGCGCTCTCTCCAGACTGCTCCAGGCGGCACCCATCTTTGCTCTTTTGTTCTGTCTCCGCCCCCATTGAGGGTGGTCCCGGGGCAACTTAGTGATTGTCAGTTCCAGGGGCAGTTCTTTCACGCTGATGGACACCTCTAGCATCACAGTCTCTGTTGGTGGGCGCGGTTTCCGCTTTTGGCGCCATTCTTCGACCTGGCCCACGATGGGAGGTGGCTTCTTGCCACCCTCTGGCACGCCCATAATGGCGTCCGCTCTTCCAAGGCGGGAAATCTTCGGAAATGGCGGGAATCGTCTCCCAGTGGCGGGAAACTCCATGGATGGCGGGAAAAAACTGCAAATGGCGGGCAACCGGCGGGAATCGACCTGCGATGGAGTCCGATGGCGGGGACCCTCCGGAACCGGCGGGAGACTTCTTTTTGAGGTAACGGTGTACTTTTCTTCAGGCACGCAGTACCCGGTTGTTGCGGGCACGTTATCCTGCCGACTACGCCAAAGTTGACGCGCCCCCTGGGCCAGTGTTGTTTGGGGGATTACCCGGAGCCGGATCAGATGGGGGGTTGTAGTCTCCGAGTGGTGGTGACCCGGTCCGTGCCCAAGGTGTCAAGCTCAGTGTGTGGCAGTCCTTACAGATGTTACTAGATGTTCTTTTATGTCGACTACGCCACCCGTTGATTTGCGGTCCATACGGCCGCCGCTGCAGCAGGGTCCGCTGAGGCTGGTGGTGTGTGTGCAGCTCTGGCAGTATAACCCCAAACGGGAGGGGTATAGCCTCAGGGGGTCAGTTGTAGAGGATGGTGGTTGTGGAGGTGCAGTGAGGATGGTAATGAGACTCAGAGTCGGGCTGTGCAGTTCAGGGTTTTTACTTACTGCTGTTGTGCTGGTCACTCCGGCCTTGAGTGACCACCCGAGCCGTGCTGCGTCCACCAGGTCCTGGACTCGGCCAACCCCCAAGTAATTCTGGAGCGTGGTCCTGAGCTCCCTTTCTGACGTTCCTTCTCTCTGGCCTTCCCCACCAGGGATCCACCTATGTCCGGCTCCCTCGGGCCTCTTGTTGGTAAAACCCTTGTCTCTGGGTTCCCTGACCCTATGCTCGGTTTGCCTTCCGGGTGGATTTAGTGGGGGGTCGTGGCAGATCCTGCCCACGACCTCCGGTCTCTGGCTGAGGATTAGTGCCCTCCACCAGCTTGGGATCCGGTACCCTTGTGCCAACCCTTCACCCTTCTGGTTGTATTTGGGCTCTTGGGGTTCCCTCTTCTCCCCCTCTGGGTCCTTCTTTCTCCTCTCTCTCTCTTGGCCTGGGGCTGCTCTTCTCCTCTGCTTTCTTCCTCTGCCTCTGCAAAAGACTGACTGGTGACTGTCTGCCTGTCTGACCCTGATCTAAGATGGTTCCCACCTTATATACTCCCTCTATGTGTGAGCTCAGGTGACCAGCACCAAATGAGCTCCTAGCATTACCCAGACTGCTCCCCCTATCTGCTCCTACACTACTGGGATGTTCCACCCCCCTCCCACTCCAGCCAGGGACAGACACTGTCGTACCTGCACATTTCTCTAGTGGGAGTACCATTGATCTGTCCCCCGGAAATGGGATGTATGTAGTGCATGCAGCCTACTGAGCTCAGTTCCACACTCCATCCTTACCCGGGAGTGGAATACCACACCTCTGGCTGAGGTGCAATACCCCTGTAGCAGCCGAATCCTCAGGGTGCTACAATCACATACGGCAATACCGGCTGGTAAGTATCAGACCACCAAATAACAGCAGGATAGTGTAATATAGTGGTAGTGTATCAGTATTAGTGTAATAAGAGTAATAATACTAGTGATAATAGTAAGAAATAAATAAAATAGTAATAAAATAACAGTAGTAATAGTAGTAGGTAGAATAGCAGTGTGATCCAGGGTCCAAGGACTGATCGCCTTTTCTCGGGGTCAAGAAGGAATTTTTCCCCTGTGACACAAATTGGCTGAAGGTGTCCAGGGGTTTTTGCCTTCTTCTGGATCAACACTGTAGTTATAGGTTAGTATTAGTAGTGATAGGAAAGAATAATAATAATGTAAAAATATAGCAGGTTATTAATAATAAGAAGAATATTAAATAGCTATATTTATAAAAATAAAAACATAAATTAAAATAACTCCAGTAGTACAATAAGTAATATATTAATTATACAACTAATAATAACATTATTAGGTTTGATCCAGGGTCCTAGGACTGATCGCCTTTTCTCGGGGTCAAGAAGGAATTTTTCCTCAGTGACACAAATTGGCTGAAGGTGTCCTGGGGTTTTTGCCTTCTTCTGGATCAACACTCTAGGTATAGGGTAGTATTAGTAGTGATAGGAAAGTAGAATAATACTGTAATAAGATAGCAGGATGTTAATAATAGTAAGAATATAAAAATAATTATAGTGTTGTTTTGATTATTTTAAGTAGTTATAGAAAAGTTAGAATAGCAAAGTAATAAGATAGCAGGACATAAATAATATATAATCTATAAAAAGTACAAAAACCTAAATTAAAATACTAATAACTGCAGTAGCAGTACAATTAGTTGTGTAATATTAATAAGAATTATTAATAACTAGTAATAACATTATTAGATTTGATCCAGGGTCCTAGGACTGATCGCCTTTTCTCGGGGTCAAGAAGGAATTTTTCCCCTGTGACACAAATTGGCTGAAGGTGTCCTGGGGTTTTTGCCTTCTTCTGGATCAACACTAAGTATAGGGATTTTAGTAATACCATTATCATAAACACAAGAGTAATAAAAAATTATAAAACTAATTAAAAAATGAATTATAACAGGTACAATTGATTGCATTAGTACAGTAATAATAAACATTAAAAATGGTGGTCCCAGTTAGTAAGTTAGTGTAGTGTTAGTGTAGGGACCCATCTGAAGAGGTCGCCTTGACGGTGGCAGATGGGCTCGCACAATTTGCTCAAAGTGTGCGCTAAGAACCTCATATTTCTATGTACAGGAGATCTAGCAGTAATACCATTCAGGAGCTAGGTATTTGTGTACACACATTTTGTTATATACTTTTGCGCCGCACACAGGGCAGGTATACAGGTACAGGATGCTCATATGTAGTGAGAGTGTTGCAGTAATATTATAACTGGGCCTTAAGGGTAAAATGTTGATAACTACAGGTCCTGGAAACACATCAGAAACTAGAACCTGTAAGTAACTGGTTCCCTGCTAGTGATTAATATGTAAAGGACAGTCTGGTACCAGGACCCGCGTTATAGGACACATTATCATCAGGCAGGTGCAGTCAGGACTCTTACAAGATCTGCGGCAGTCGTGTGGCGGTATAACACAGTCCTGCTCCTGCCTCAGGCGCCAGCAGTGGACCCAACCCTGATCCTGGCAGCTTAACCCCTTATATGACACAGTCAGTGGCTTTCACAGCATTTAGGCACTTAAGACCGGAGAGGGAGGCGCGATCATGGTGCCGATGAGTTTCTATGGCAGCCGAGATCTAACAATGGACCCCATGATGGCCATCTTACTGCTCTTATTAGTCCCGGCTGAGGAGAGGTCTATGAGGACACCGGTCAGAGTTATGTCGCCTGCTCTGCAGCTATTAGAAATATCTAGGGCTGATTAGTTTGCTATCTGTAAATCGGATCTAGCCCTGCCCCCCCCCAGCAGCACTGGGCTACCACTGGTGTGATCAGGGCTATTGGGCTCCTAGATTGGGCAGAGGAGCTCAGTCTTCAGCAGGAGCTGGCTGAGGAGAGCGGAGCGACTTGCATGGGGCTGCTGCACAAGAAGCAGCTCACAAGGTGGAGATTTATCCGGAGACGTGGTACCCGGGCTGTCATCTGCTTTGCAGGCTGCATAGTCGCTGCCTCCTAGGACCCGAACTTCACCCCTAACAGGCACAGCAGAGCTCGGACAGCTGCAAGTGCCGGAGAGTGGCTGATTAGTGACTGCTGTGTCTCCTGCACTCAGATAAGAGCGGTACAGAGCGGGGGCTCAGTAATGGTGAATACGGGAAGTGTCCACCCCTCACATGCCCTATATGTGGCCCCCAGAGGTAAAGTCTTCCCTGTACCCAGCGTCTCCTCCCGCCTTCACTGCTGGCGTGCGCCATTGCTTAGAGGGGATGTCTGAAGATAACAAGTTACATACATAGTAACATAGTTTTTAAGGTTGAAGGAAGACTAAGTCCATCTAGTTCAACCCATAGCCTAACATGTTGATCCAGAGGAAGGCAAAAAAAAACCCTGTGGCAAACACTAAGCTCCACATTGGGGAAAAAAATTCCTTCCCGACTCCATACGACAATCAGACTAGTTCCCTGGATCAACGCCCTATCATGGAATCTAGTTTTTGCAACCTGTAATATTATACTTTTCAAGAAAGGAATCCATGCCCTTCTTAAATTTTATTAGTGAATCACTCATTACAACATCATGAGGCAGAGAGTTCCATAGTCTCACTGCTCTTACAGTAAAGAATCCCCATCTGTGATTATGATTAAACCTTCTTTCCTCCAGACGTAGAAGATGCCCCCTTGTCCCCGTCTCTGGCCTCAGAGTAAAAAGATCAGTAGACAGGTCTTTGTACTGTCCCCTCATATACTTGTACATAGTAATAAGATCACCCCTAAGCCTTCGTTTTTCCACAGTAAATAACCCCAAGTGTAATAACCTGTCTTGGTATTGCAGACCCCCCAGTCCTCTAATAACCTTGGTCGCTCTTCTCTGCACCCGCTCTAGTTCAGCTATGTCTTTCTTATACACCGGAGACCAGAACTGTACACAGTATTCTAAGTGTGGTCGCACTAATGACTTGTATAGAGGTAAAATTATCTTCTCCTCATGAGCATCTATGCCTCTTTTAACGCATCCCATTATTTTATTTGCCTTTGCAGCAGCTGCCTGACACTGGCCACTAAACATGAGCTTGTCGTCCACCAATACACCCAGGTCTTTTTCAGTGACAGATTTATCCAGTGTTTTACAATTAAGCATATAATTATACATTTTATTTCCTCTGCCCAAGTGCATTACCTTACATTTATCCCCATTAAAGCTCATTTGCCATTTATCAGCCCAAGCTTCTAGTTTACATAGATCCTCCTGTAATATAAAATTGTCCTCCTCTGTATTGATTACCCTGCAGAGTTTAGTGTCATCTGCAAATATTGAAATAGTACTCTGTATGCCCCCTACAAGGTCATTAATAAATATGTTAAAAAGAAGGGGGCCCAATACTGACCCCTGTGGTACCCCACTGTTAAATGAGACCTAGTCTGAGTGTTTTCCATTAATAACCACCCTTTGTTTCCTATCACTGAACCAATTCTTAACCCACATACATATATTTTCCCCTATCCCCATTGTTCTCATTTTATGTATCAACCTTTTGTGTGGAACCGTAGCTTTTGAAAAGTCCATATACACAACATCCACTGCATTTCCTTGGTCCAGTCCAGAACTTGCCTCCTCATAAAAACTGATCAGATTAGTCTGACAGGAACGGTCCCTTGTAAACCCATGTTGATATTGGGTCATGAGGCTATTCTTCTTCAGATACTCTATTATAGAATCTCTTAGGAAACCCTCCAGGATTTTTCCCACAGTAGAGGTTAAGCTTACCGGCCTATAATTTCCAAGTTCGGTTTCTGTCCCCTTTTTGAATATTGGCACCACATTTGCTATACGCCAGTCCTGTGGTACAGACCCTGTTATTATGGAATCTTTAAAGATTAAAAATAATGGTCTATCTATGACATTACTTAATTCCTGCAGTACTCGCGGGTGTATCCCATCCGGGCCTGGGGATTTGTCAACTTTAGTTATCACTTATCCACAGGCTCAGTGATCACTTACTGATCGTGGGGTCTGACCACTGCGAACCATCGTCTGATCGGGAAGGAGCGGAAAGTCAGGGAACTGCAGCTCCATTCATTCTCTATGGGGCTCTGGAAAAAGCCGAGCTCAGCACTTGGATGCCACATAAGGAATGAATGGAGCAGATCCTGGAGTAATAACATGTCCTCCTCAGCTTTCTGTCTGTGTAAGTGGCTCAGCCCTCGTCTCCCCTTCTGTTCCCGACTTCTGTTTTGTTCCCTGTGGACTTTCTCTCAGTCCTCTGCAGCCATTATGTGTGTAGACAACTTCAAAAAGAAAAAGTAGCAGAACATCAGTCATCTAATAATCCACGATATTCAGGGGGGAAAACAAAACGGTGATGTTCTTACACAGTCGCCTCCTCTTGAGCTGATGAAGATGTCGGTGGCAGCACATTGCGGTTTGTGTTCTCTGCCTGAATATCGCGGATTATGTGACGTCCTGCAGCTTCTCATCATCCATGTTGGGCTGTTGGACGACGTGTGGACGCTCGGCTTGTTGGATTCTTGTGTTACTACCAGCACTGACTTTATATTGTGACTCCTGTGCCGATTCCCATTTCTAATTGCAGCGTGTTATACCAGCACGTGACGGCTGCCACAATCACGTGACGGCTGCCACAATCACATGACGGCTGCCACAATCACGTGACGGCTGCTACAATCACGTGACGACTGTAGCGTCGGCGTCCCTGCCTCCTGCTAGTCTGGGACGCCGTTCCCCTCACCTCTCCGCTCCGTGCCCGGCGTCTTCCTCCCGCTCTGCTGGCAGCGCACGCTGCTTCCCGGTCAAGGTGCTTAGGGCGCGCGCGCGCTCCCTCTCTCTTAAAGGGGCCGCGCGCGCCGTCCTAAGGAGTCCCCGGCCAATGGCCGGAGGACCTCACCATATATAAGGCACCTCCTCCAAAATGGAGGTGCCCGAGCTCTGTTGTTGCAAAGCCTTTCAACTCTGCTTCAGCCCTCAGGTCCCGTTGCCTGATACCTGCCTGATATCTGCCTGATTTCTGTCTACCTGCTTGCAATCCTGTGGTCCGACAGTCTGCCTACCAGAACCTGCCAGTCTGTCTATGGATCAGTCCGCCTGCGGACCAGGAACTACCTGCCAGATACCTGCCTGCCTGTCCAGAGACTCTTACTCGCTCACCTGGGAGCACTCACCTGCTACCCGCCTGCTAGCCTACCTGGAGGCTTAGCCGTCACTTGCTGTGACCACCTGCCTGTCCAGAGACTCTCACCCGCTCACCTGGGAGCGCTCTCCTGCTACATGCCTGCTAGCCTACCTGGAGGCTTAGCAGTCACTTGCTGTGACCACCTGCCTGTCCAGAGACTCTTACTCGCTCACCTGGGAGCACTCACCTGCTACCCGCCTGCTAGCCTACCTGGAGGCTTAGCCGTTACTTGCCGTGACCACCCGCCTGTCAAGACACTGTCCCCGTCACTTGCCGTGACCACCCGCCTGTCAAGAGACTGTCCCCGTCACTTGCTGTGACCGCCCTGCCCTTCTACCCTGAGACTGTCCTTGTCACTTGCAGTGTCTACCTACCCGCCTTCCCTGGGAGCCACCCGCTTCCTTACAAGGACTACCCTTTGTATAGTAGCTCAGAGGTTCCACCTCCCACACCCGTTACAGTTTGCTCAGGCCATGGAACCCGGTGGCACCCAAGCTCCCTCGCTCTCGGACCTATGTCATGAACTTTCCCGTCAGAGGTCCCAACAGGAGTCCATCCTGAGTCACCTGCGTAGTGTTAACTCTCACCTGGACACACTGACTGTCTCATCGGGAGCTGCTTCCACTCGCACACTTACTACCCCGGCGCCGCCGCTGCACAGCAATACCATAGCATCCCTTCCCGGTCCCCGTCTCTCCGCCCCGCCTCGTTTTGGCGGAGATCCCGGTCAGGCACGGGGCTTCACTAACCAGTGCACTCTGCACTTCGAACTTTTGGCACATCAGTTTTCCACCGACTGAGCCAAAGTAGCCTTCATCATGTCCCATCTCACGGGGGAGGCGCTGGCTTGGCTAAATCCTCTATGGGAGAGAGGAGATTCCCTGGTGTCCAACCTGCCAGCCTTTCTCACGGCTTTCCGGAAAGTCTTCGACGAACCAGGACGGAAGACCTCATCCGCCTCATCTCTGCTACGCCTCCGTCAAGGAAGTCTCACCGTGGGCCAATATGCCATACGGTTCCGTACCCTTGCTTCGGAGCTTGCCTGGGATAACGACGCCCTGGTGTCCGTCTTCTGGGAGAGTCTGTCCGGCCGTATTAAAGATGAACTCGCCGGTCGGGACATTCCTACCACTCTCGACGACTTAATAACACTCGCCACCCGGATTGACATCCGGTTCCAGGAGCGCACCAAAGAGGTCACCCGTGAGAGGAGGTTTCCACGCCTTGCCCCTACCTTTCAGAAACCCGTCACTTCCTCCGTTCCTCCTCAGGCGCACTCACCCGAGCCTATGCAGGTCGACCAGACCAAGATGGTCAAAACCCGTCAAGAATTACGCTGTGCCGAGGGGAGCTGCTTCTACTGTGGCAGTAAGGAGCACCGGATCCGTTCCTGCCCGGAGAGGTCGGGAAACGCCTGTGTCTAGGATCGCTCAGAGAGGTCGTCCTAGACACGAGTAAACCCTCTCCATCTCTGATGCTGTCGGTCTCTATCATCTGCGGGGAGAACAGTTTCTGTGAACTAGCTCAACTTGACTCTGGAGCTGCCGGAAATCTCATTTCTCTATCCCTGGTAGAGAAATACCACATTCCCACCAAACCCCTGGCTGTACCCTTATCTGTCGCCTCCGTGGATGGGGGTCTCTTACCGCATCCCATTCAACTCATCACCGAATCCATAACTCTGCAGGTGGGAATGCTGCACTCTGAAAGCATCTTCTTCCATGTTCTGCCTGGACTCTCTCACGCCCTCTTGCTAGGCCTACCTTGGCTCCAGAAACAT
Source organism: Phyllobates terribilis (assembly GCF_046119375.1). NCBI lineage: Eukaryota > Metazoa > Chordata > Amphibia > Anura > Dendrobatidae > Phyllobates > Phyllobates terribilis. The sequence goes on from NW_027363139.1 coordinate 1,490,067, forward strand.
GCACCCGTGCTTGATTGGCAGACCGGAGAAGTCCTTCGCTGGGGAGAGGACTGCCATAAGACTTGTTTAGTTCCCGTTCTTCCTGCCTGTCCTTCTCCTACCCCAGCCAATCTACCCGGCCTACAGGTTCCCTATTGGTCTTATGCGGATGTCTTTAATAAAAGAGAAGCAGAGACATTACCCCCTCATAGACCATACGATTGCCCAATCGACCTGATACCTGGCGCTACTCCTCCCCGTGGGCGTTTTTACCCTTTGTCCGCTGCTGAGACCCGGTCCATGTCTGAATATATTGAGGAGAATCTGGCCCGGGGATTTATCCGGAAATCTACCTCCCCGGCGGGAGCAGGCTTCTTCTTCGTCAAAAAGAAAGACGGCTCACTCCGTCTAGACATTAGAAACGTATCGTCACATTTAATGTCGGAGGTGTAGATCACTTTAAGAGAATTTCCGTCCCGTCCTGTAATGAGCCATGTGAGCTCCTTGTCTGATCAGGATAACAGAGGGGTGGAATGTATTTGTACACATGACAGATTAGTTGTTGGCTTCTCGGGTTTGGGCTTTGGACGCTGTAGGCCTCGTCTTTACAATGTACTGCCTCCTCTCTGTTTACAGCCTGGGAAGACACATGATAAGTTCAGGTAATATGATCTGTAGGAAAAAAATGGGTGAAGCCGGACTGCGGGACTAAGTTTAGATCAAGTGCGTCAGTAACCTTTATCTCACCAAACAGATCACAGTCGTTCACGTTCATTTCAGATCTCACATGTACAAATACACATGAATGAGCACGGTCATGCACTGTGGACTTGTGGCCTGAGGCCACGGCCCCACTATCAGTAATCAGTCAGTATTTTTTCTCAGGAGTGGGAGCCAAAACCAGGAGTGGGTGATAAATGCAGAATTGGTGACTTGTTTCTATTAGACCGTTTCTCTGATTGTTCCTCACCTGGTTTTGGCTCCCACTCCTGAGAAAAAATACTGACCGAATACTGATAGATAGTGTGGCCAATCATCAGCGTCAGGCCACAGCCCCACTAACAAGTCCACCGGTGCTCATATAAAGCCTTTTCAAAAGGGCCGATACAAAGTGTACCAAGATGGTTGCTTATTGTCGGCAGCACGTCCTGTTTACATGGGCAGATGAGATGACTATAAACAATCCAATCAGGCGATGGATGAGTCTTTTTCTAAATAATACATTGTTCCTGGTTAATAATATTTTTTTAGGACTTGGACCTCCTAAAATTAGGACTTTAAAAATCCTAAATATTTTCACCGTGATAGTGATGCTCATAGTCAGTCTCCTCTCATATGCCACAGCAATTCCAACAGTAAAGCGTTGTCCCATACACAAGAGTACTTCAGCCGAGTGTCTCTGTGTTCTCTATAAGAGAACCGCAGTCCTACATCTTTGGTGATAAGCTATCTCCAGGGAAACAGAAGGATCAATAGTTCAAAATCGGACATGTCGGACACTTTAGAGGTATTCTCATCTCCAAAATCCTATCCCAATATGTAGTAGGTGTAATAATATTAGCAAATACCTACAATTATAAATGTAGGATAGTTCTTCTGACTAGCTATGTCACTTACCTAATGTGCAGGGCATTGCAGTAGCTTAGGTATTCATTGTTACGACCACTAAGCGTAACTATGTGTGGTCGTAACCATTGATGCCTAAGCTACTGCAATGCCTTGCACATGGGGTAAGCAACATTGCTAATCAGGACTATACTACATTTCTAATTGGAGGTATTTGCTAATATTATTATTACACCTACTACATATTGGGATAGGATCTTGGAGATAGGAATACCCCTTTAACTTCCCCAACAATCAGTTGTCTGGGCCCCCATACACATTTGAGTTTCAGCTGAATCTGTCAATATCGGTGGGATAGGTCAACATTAGTCTAATATGTATGGTGGGCCTTCAGTTAGATATTTTGGTTCTAATACAGCTAAATATACCAGTAGAGTTTATACAATGGGCTCTGTGCTGCTTTATAATGGTCACCCCAGAGTTTGAAGCCCCCGTAGATCCCAGTATACCACACAATAGAACATTTGCTGCATTTTACAACAGTTTGGCTTTTGTAGATTCTTATTTCCATAAAGAACGGATGCAGCCAAATATCCCAGAATACTAAGAATTATTTAGGAATGGTTCCTTGAATAGTCAGGTATTTTCTTTTTTTCCTCGATGTCCTGGAAAGAGGTGAAGGCTCAGCAGGAGAAGCTCCGAGATGATCATTCCATCATAATGTGTCATTGTCGAGTCTTCAGATGTGGTCCTCTCCCCGCGTGGGGTTTTCCTTTTAGGAGGAAGCTTTATATTTACCACGTCAGTGTTATGCATTGTTACTTATTTTTATGTTATGTGAATGTTTTATACACGAGAACATTGACCACTGAGCCTTTATTATAGAATTCTCGGTAAAGCTACTAAATATAGCCTAATGATTGTTATAGCAGAAGATGGAGTCCCTCAAGTTTAAAGGCCCCATCTATGCTATATAAGTCTGACAGTTATTTTAGGTAAAAAAACAGCAAGCTGAAATGTTCCTTCTTGTATCAATAGCGTGTTCTTGCTAAAAAGATAACGTGATTCTCCCTGGCCTGATGTTTCTTCTTGTAGTAATAATGTGTTCTTGCAGAAAGATGAAATGAGCTTGCTAACTAGATAAGTCTAATTAAATATTTTAAAGCATACAGAAACTAGTTTTTTTCACTTGTTCAGCTAAACTGTATAATCAAACCATATATGGCAAATCCGTTTCCTGCCTTTAGGGTGTATATTAGCCCTGTGTTTTGTAATAAAGTTTTTAGAGTATGTTTAGACACAAACATCCTGTCCTGTGTCTTCATTCTCTCCGAGCTCGTAATCCAAAGGATAGAAGACCCAAAATTCAGTGACGACAGCTGGCGCCTCGAACAGGGACCTTGAGTTAATCTACCCAAGGGTGCTCGACCGGTCCGAGACGTGGGACGAGTGAAGCTCTCTGTTGGTGATATATACAGCGCTGAGGTAAGAATAACTGTTATATTCTACCTAATTATATCACTGCATAGAAGAGACTCCCTCACCCCCGAGCGGTCGGCTCCCCAGGTAATTCAACAGATTGTTGTCTGGCTCAGGTCCCTTTGAACCAGTAGAATCCCTCAGATAAATTGACAGTCCTGCCTTCTATCCTTTGGAGAATTTAATGAAAGTATGGATCCGATGATTGTGTTGTGGATGTGTCCCGGGATTGATGTTTTTGGTCTGTTTTTCTGGTTGGCGTATAAGTCCTAGAGAGGCTAGTAGTGGAATGGTTCAGAAACCTTTGTGGCCCATTGTCTAAGTGACTGAGGAGTCTCTTCTAGGTGAGGAGAACCGAAAAAAATGGGGAACCAAAATGCCAAGGAAGGCATTATAGCCAAAGACTTAGTGGTACGCAGAGAAGGGAAACAGGCACTGATTGGAATTGACAAAATATTGTGTAAAGCGGGAATGAATGAGAATGGAGAGATGAATGGAGAGAAATGGAAATCCTTCTTTAACTCCTATCATGGATGGTTGAAAGATAAGGGTCTGTTGAAGACAGTAGATGTATGGATGAATGCATGCGCTTATTTTGAAGGAAAGATTGAAGAATTAGGAGACGGACGTTACAGACTGACAAAAACTGGAATGACAGATTTTCCTCCCTGTCCGCTCCTGACGTCACCCCCACCCCAGTACCAGAATTCCCAGGAACCTAAATGTTGGGTTTGCCCCAGATGTGGACAACAGAACCCCTTGACAGTAGACATCTGTGTGGCATGTGGAGGACCGAGACCCCACCCAGCTAGTCTATTCCCAATGAGGATGGTAGTTGTGCCAGCAGCACCAGCAGCAGCAGCAGCAGGGGGGGATGCAGTGGTTCCAGGTCAGGAAGCTCGTACAATGTTAATGTATAGACCATGGAGTCCTTCAGAGCAGTTGGCACTGATCTCCCAGCTGCCAGATCCGTCCCAGTCCCCTATGGGTTTTGCTAGAATGATCACCACCATACAGGATACGTATCATGCCACTAGAATAGATCTGCAGGGGGTAATTAAGGGAAAATTTGCAGATGAAGCCCGCTATGATAGGTTGATAGATGAGACAAAAAAACAGTATGCCAATAGGACCGGACCCGTAGATGCAGAATCTAATGATGCAGCAGCTGGAGTCCTATTCGCAGCAGCGTTGGTAAAAGCATGTCAAGACAGGCAAGCAGAAAAGCAAGTTACACTAGAAGATAGAGTGCAGGGAAAGGAGGAAGATCCTAAGGATTATTTCTATGCACTAAAGAAAACCTGGTCAGAAATGGGGTTCAACCCCGGGAATAAGACTAGTGAGAGGGTATTAGCAAGTGCTTTCATGAATGGACTAAAGAAAGAGATTGCAGAGAAGGTAAAAGCAAGTAGACCGGACTGGAGATCAGTGAAGGCAGAAGATTTAGCTAGAATAGCTCAGGGGGCACAGCATGACATAGCGCAGGCAAAAAGAGCTGCCAGAATACATATAGTAGAGACGACCCCCAGAAACAACAGAGGCAGAGGACAGACTGAAGGAGAAGGACAGAGACTATGTTACGGATGTAAAAAGCCAGGACATTTTAGAAAGAACTGTAGGACCAACCCGTATCCAAATGCTCAGAGTACGGGTCCTCCAGCCGACCAAACAACGCCCCCATAGGATGAGGGAAGCTTGCACATGAACCCCCTCATCTCCTTACCCCCAACTCCCAGTTGTATAGTGCAGGTGAACCTACCAGGGGGACATGAAATCGATTTCCAAGTAGATACGGGGGCCGACAATTCAGTAATTACGCAAGGTGATTGGCCATATACTGACACTGATTTTTCACATCATGTCATTGCCACCCCCTTCAATTCCCCGTCTGTCCTGCTTCCTGTCACTAAAAGAATTCCCCTGCAAATTCAAGGAGCTACTGTACATAGCCAGCTCATGGTATCGCCCCGAGGCCAATGTAACCTTTTGGGAAATGATGTGTTGTCCCAATTACAAGCACATATTGAGTATCATCCCGATGGCACTGTCACCATGACCCCAGGTTTAAAACCAAGTACCCTTTGCAAAATTATGTCACTAGATATTGCCAGCATAGAAGAGACAAATGAGTTTCCCCCGATATTGGAGCAGGCTGTACCACATGATTTTTGGGCCTCAGGCAAAACAGATGTTGGTAGGTTAAGAGTTCAACCAGTAATGGTGAAATTAAAACCAGGAGCCATCTTGCCTCAACAGAAGCAGTATCCCCTTAGCTCGGCTCAGGAGAATGCCATAGCCCAGCAGGTCCAAAAATTACTACAGAGAGGAGTCCTAGTCAAAACCCAGTCCCCTTGCAACACTCCCCTGTTCCCAGTAAAGAAAAAGAGCGTGCCAGGACAACCAGCCGCATATAGAATGGTCCATGACCTCCGGTTGGTTAACAAAGCCACAGAACTTCTAACACCAGTTGTGCCCAACCCGCATACTCTTCTGTCACAGATACCTTCTAATTCTCTTTGCTTTTCAGTGGTTGATTTGGCAAATGCATTTTTCAGTGTACCATTACATCCTGACTGCCAGTACCTGTTTGCTTTCACATTCCAGGGTAGTCAATATACATGGACAGTGTTGCCACAGGGTGCCCAGAATTCACCCACAATGTACACTGCAAGCCTGCAGGAAATACTGGAGGGATGGTCTGAACCACATATCGTTGCTCTGCAATATGTCGATGACCTGCTCATTTGTGCCCCCTCCAGGAAACAATGTCATAGTGCAACTATATCGCTTATGTTGTTTCTCTATCACGCTGGCTGCAAGGCATCGAAAGATAAGCTTTAGTTTTGTAAATCTTCAGTCACCTTTTTGGGACATTGCATTACACCAGGAGCTCGTCATTTAACAAATGCACGCAAACAAGCAGTACAGGCATTCACCGTCCCCATTAATGTTGCAGCCCTCAGAACTTTTCTTGGACTTGTTTCCTATTGCAGACAGTGGATTCATGCCATCTCTGTTTTAATGCAGCCCCTCTATGACTGTCTTACCCCAACACCTTTTGTACTAACATCAGAGGCAATAGACTGTTTTTATTCTCTCAAGAACCGTATTTTGGCCGCTCCAGCTTTGGGTACCCCTAATTATGAGCTCCCATTTACTCTGTACCTTCATGAACAAGCTGGACATGCAGCAGGAGTTTTAACTCAAACACACGGTGATAATCAGAGACCTGTTGCCTACTTTCGTGGCAGATTGGATGCGGTAGCCAGAGGTGCACCATCCTGTGTACGTGCTCTGCATGCTGTTGGACTATTACTCCATAAATCCGCAGACATTGTTCTTGACCACCCGCTCACCGTTCTAACACCTCATGATGTCTACACTATATTGAATCAAGTGCAACCCGCTCACCTCTCAGCAGCACGTCATCTCAGGTTACAATGTGCACTGTTAATGCCTCCCAATGTTTCTTTACAGAGGTGTACTACCCTGAATCCAGCAACTTTGTTACCTCTCTCGGATCTAAAGGAGGAGTCAGGTACTGTGCTTTTTAAGGAAGATCCAAGAGAGGAAGTTCCTCATGACTGTGTACAAATGATGGCACAAGAAACGGCAGGTTTACCTACTGGATTTGAACATGAATTACAAAATGCAGATTTTGAATTTTTTGTAGATGGATCCCGTCATCAGGACGATTCAGGTACCTTCCATACTGGATATGCAGTTGTCTCCCTCAATGCAGTAATCAAGGCAGAACCAATGCTCCCACACCAGTTGGCTCAAGAAGCTGAACTTAGGGCCCTAACCGAGGCCTGTAAACTAGCGGAAGGTAGTATTGTTAACATTTACACAGATTCTAGGTACGCATTCGGTATATCGCATGATTTTGGTCCAATATGGAAGTCAAGAGGTTTCCTGACGGCAGCAGGACACCCCATTAAGAATGCTGATGCGGTCCAGCAGTTAATTGATGCGCTACAACTACCTAAACAAGTAGCTGTCATAAAGGTAAGAGCACATACCAGACGCACCGACCAGGTAAGCAGAGGAAATGCGATGGCAGATGCAGCGGCAAAAACAGCAGCCTGTAAGCCGCAACAAGGGTCAACAGTACGTCAGTTAATTGCCCCTAAAAACCCCTTTGTGTCGGAGGACATCTTATCCCAAATGCAGGCTCAGGCTCAAAAGGAGGAGGTTGATAAGTGGTTAAAGGAAGGTGCATGCCTGAATGAAGCAAATGGGGTATGGGGGAAAGGGACACGATGATGACTTCCAAGGGCACTGTACCCAGCAGCTGCCCAGATACTACATGGGCCGACACACCAATCTAAAACGGGTGTGATGAGTGTGATGCAGAAACATTGGGTGGCACCAGGATTCTCCACCTGTATTGAAAACCTGGTACAAGGGTGCATGATATGTGCTACACATAATCAGGGTAGAGTAGTTAAAACACCACCCAAACACACACCCCGGCCCCTCTATCCATTCGAGAGACTGCAAATTGATTATATTCAGCTGCCAAAGTCAGGATCATGGGAATATGTGTTGGTTTGTATTGATTTGTTCTCAGGATGGCCAGAGGCTTTCCCGATTGCCAAAGCCACGGCTGCGGCAACCGCAAAGAAACTGCTTGCGGAGGTGGTCTGCAGGTATGGGGTACCAGAGGTAATTGAGAGTGACAGAGGTACACACTTCACAGGTGAAATAATGAATGAAGTCATGTCAGCTCTAGGAATTCAACAAGCATTCCATACCCCATATCACCCACAAAGTAGTGGTAAAGTGGAAAGACTGAATGGGACATTGAAATTAAAAATTCAGAAAGCCATGGCTGAGACAGGAAAACCATGGCCGGACTGTTTACCACTTGCTCTGTTTTCAGTAAGATACACGCCTAATAGAAAGACTGGACTCTCTCCATATGAGATATTGTTTGGCAACGTACCCAGCCTAGGGTGTTTCTATCCGCAAGCATTAGAAATGAACAACCATGTGCTAAGTTTCTATGTGAGGACTTTACACAAAAAGATTAAGCAAGTACATGATAATGTCTTCAGTTCTCTTCCAGATCCAGATCAAGACTCTAGCAGCCATACGCTGCAACCTGGAGACTGGGTGGTTATAAAAAGACACGTGAGGAAAAGCCTAGATCCACGGTTTGATGGACCCTTTCAAGTTCTGCTGACCACAAGCACAGCCGTTAAGTTAGAGGGAAAAGAGACCTGGATCCACGCGTCCCATTGCAAAAAGATACTAGGAGAACCAGCGGACAAAGACTGATGACATTGTTTATACTTACCTGCATCCTTGCGACCACAGGTGCATGGACTAGGTTAGGCACCATGGATGGAGACGACAATAGATTCATTAGACACCATCTTGCTCTAATCGATGGACTAAAGGAGCAAAACCAGACCATTGCTAATTGTTGGATATGTACACATGCCCCTGTGACGTCCACTAGCATACCCTTTCTCGCTGTCCCAGTCTCATGGGAAGAGATAAACTTTTGAGTGAACTGTTCAGATACTTTGGCCAATAATTCCACACAGAGATTTTCCTTTCTAAATCCCGCAAATTGGTTTAAAGGTATTGGTAGGTGGTTGGCTGGTATAGTACAAGCTATTTTACAGGTTTTGCTAATGTGTCTTGCGGTTTATTTGGTTTTTAAGCTTTTTTTAATGTGTATTCAGCGTTGTACTAAAAGAAAACATAGAAATTCGTATTGATAAATGAAGGAACAAAAGGATGGAATGTTATAGCAGAAGATGGAGTCCCTTAAGTTTAAAGGCCCCATCTATGCTATATAAGTCTGACAGTTATTTTAGGTAAAAAAACAGCAAGCTGAAATGTTCCTTCTTGTATCAATAGCGTGTCCTTGCTAAAAAGATAACGTGATTCTCCCTGGCCAGATGTTTCTTCTTGTAGCAATAATGTGTTCTTGCAAAAAGATGAAATGACCTTGCTAACTAGATAAGTCTAATTAAATATTTTAAAGCATACAGAAACTAGTTTTTTTCGCTTGTTCAGCTAAACTGTATAATTGAACCATATATGGCAAATCCGTTTCCTGCCTTTAGGGTGTATATTAGCCCTGTGTTTTGTAATAAAGTTTTTAGAGTATGTTTAGACACAAACATCCTGTCCTGTGTCTTCATTCTCTCCGAGCTCGTAATCCAAAGGATAGAAGACCCAAAATTCAGTGACGACATGATAATATACAATCACGTTTGTTGTACTTGCGGAATTTTATTCTAGTGGTTTCCTGCTTCCTGACTAATTGTGATTTAGATTAAATACTATCTGACCACGGTCACTTGTGAGGTCCGAGTACTATCTACGTCTTATACGAGTGTTGATCATGTTAAGGAATATATCAGCTAGAAATTTCTGTAATTATTAAAACCAGACATTTATATTCTTTTTTATCAATAGGTTTTTAATTTCTGATTGTCAAGATTTTTCTAATTGTATTCTCTCTAAATGATCAGGCGGCAATATTACCTGAGCTGATAAGCCTTACAGTGGATATATGGACCACTTTAGACTGTGGATGTTCACTGGGTTATAGGCCTGTGCAGAGGTCATTGTGCAGAGAGGGGGGAGAAGGTCAGCTGAGACCATCGCCTTTTGTGAATGGTGGATCCTGTATTATCTATATGACAAGATGTTACCTTTTATTTTAATCCTGTCTGTGATGATAATAAGATGGCTGCTGAGAATCTCTACAGAACAGGCAGGGTAAGCCAATGCTGAGACTTAATATGCATTTACACTGAAAGATTATAAACGAGAGCTGCTGAGAAGTGGAGTGTAAATAGGCTATAGGGTAAAACGAGAAAAAGACGGATTTTGGTAAGACTTTACCTGTAAAATCCTTTTCAGCGAAGGAAGGAAGGGAGACACAGATCCATTACTAGTGGGGGTAGGCGGAGCCCCACAGGATAGTTCACCTCAGATTTAGAAAAAGTGACAACCGGCCCCTCCAGCTTAGGCTCCTCCTACTCCCATGTTCTCCAGTCCGTACACAAGCTAAGGAAGAGCAGACAACACCAGGGGAACAACACAACCCCTTCTGAAAATTCATAAATGTGAGAGAACAGGTTATGTATATAACAGCATGAAAACACACAGTCCCAGGCACTACTTACTGGACCTGACAACTGCGATGAGCTGGCAATGCTGGAACAGAGCCCTAGTGCGCCAACCCCAGACCAGATGACCGCCATCAGGAGGGAGTCGCGCCGCATCTAGAAAAACCATAATACACTTCTGCCATGGGAGGGTGCTGTGTCTCCCTTCCTTCCTTCGCTGAAAAGGATTTTACAGGTAAGGTCTTACCAAAATCCGTCTTTCAGCAGCAGAAGGGAAGGAAGGGAGACACAGATCCATTACTAGTGGGAAGTCCCAAAGCAGTCCAAAACTCAAGGGTGGGAAACAGTGGCAGGATCGCCAACACCCCAACAACTTAGGCAAGTGCGCAACAAGCGCCGAACAAAAAATAAAGAGATAACCTAAACCACTGCCGCCTGCAGGACCCTGCGTCCCAAGGCCGCATTGGCGGAAGCACTCACGTTCACTTTATAAAATTTAGTAAAAGTGTGAACGGAGCACCAGGTAGCCGCCCGGCAGAGCTGCGCTGCCGAAGCCCCCTGACGAAAAGCCCACGACGAACCAACAGCTCTCGTGGAATGAGCTTGAACCTTAACCGGACAAGGCTCGCCCTTGAGCCGGTACGCCTCCAGGATAGCCGAACATATCCACCGAGCTATAGTGTCCTTGGAAGCCCGCTGACCACGGCGACGACCAGCAGGAATCACAAACAGAGAATCCGATTTTCGAAACCCTTGCGTGATTGAAAGATAGAACTTCAATGCCCGCACCAAATCAAACGAGTGCAAGGCCCGCTCCTTCAGACTCTTTGGTTTCGGACAGAGGGAAGGCAACAGGATGTCCTGATTGAGGTGGAAAACGCGACACCACTTTAGGTAAAAAATCTCCACGGGTACGAAGCGCCACACGATCCGGGTGGAATTCCAAAAAAGGGGGCGAGCAAGACAGTGCCGCCAACTCCGAAACCCTTCTTAAAGAGGTGACCGCCACCAGGAAGGCCACCTTCCAAGAAAGCAAGTAAAGCGTAGCTGAATCCATAGGCTCAAACGGCCCATGCTGAAGAGCCTCCAAAACTAAATTGAGCCGCCAAGGAGCCACAACCGCCCTCGGAGGCGGAAACTGATGTGCAACCCCGCGAAAAAATGAACGCACATCCCTGCGTGAGGCAATAGCCTTCCGAAAAAGCCCGGATAGTGCAGAGACCTGACCCCGCAAGGTACTAACTGCTAGACCCTTGTCCAGACCACATTGCAGAAAGGCCAAGAAGTTGGGAATGGAAAAAACCCTCGGGTTCCTTGACGATCCAGAACACCATGAATAGAAAGCCTCCCAAGTTCTGTGATAAATACTAGTCGTAGCTGGACCTCTGGCCGCCCGCAAGGTGGCAATGACCTCGGACGAAAACCCACGACGGGTCAAGATTTCGGTCTCAAGAGCCACGCCGTCAAACGAAGTGACTTCAGGTCCGGATGACGAATGGGCCCTTGAGTTAACAGGTCCGGGCGAAGAGGCAGTGGAAACGGAGGCGCTGCCAGAAGAGACACCAGCGTTGAATACCACACCCTCCGCGGCCAATCCGGCGCCACCAAAATCGCCGATACTCGTTCGAGATTGATCCGCCTGATCACCAGAGGAAGTAAGGATACCGGCGGAAACACATAGATCAGCTCGAACTGGTCCCACGGGGCCACTAGAGCATCTACCGCCACAGCCTCCGGGTCCCTGTACCTGGACATGATTGTCGGAATCTTGGCGTTCAGCCTGGATGCCATCAAGTCCACTTGGGGAGTCCCCCAACGGGAGCACAGCAGAGTAAAAACCTCCGGATGAAGACTCTATTCTCCGGGATCTACCCGCTCGCGACTGAGGAAGTCCGCCGAGATATTCTGCACACCCGGGATGTGAAACGCGGAGATGACTGGAACCCTGAACTCGGCCCAAAGCAGGATCCGAGAGACCTCCATCATGAGTCTGGAACTCCTCGTCCCGCCCTGATGGTTGATATACGCGACAGCTGTCGCATTGTCCGTCTGAATCCGGACCGCACCGGCAGACCGCTCAAAGGGACCGTCCAATGTCGGAGGCAGAGAAATATTGCTCTCAACTCCAGAATGTTGATTGGCAGAGACGACTCCTCTGACGACCAGACCCCCTGAACCCAGAGGTCGTTCCAAACCCCCCCCCAGCCAGTCAGGCTGGCATCGGTGGTAATCACCGACCACCGTGGGAGAAGAAGGGATTTCCCCAGGGATAGAGCCTCCAGACGTAACCACCATCCAAGAGACTCTCGCACCCTGCGGGAGATGACGACACAGCGATCCAGCGAAGTCGGCGATCGGTCCCAACGGGTCAGAATAAGATCTTGGAGATCCCGGGAATGAAATTGTGCAAACGGCACCGCTTCCATTGCTGCCACCATCAGACCCAGAAGGCGCATGCACTTCCGAAGGGACATCGCCCTCACCGACCTCATAGCCTGGACGTGGTGACGAAGGTTCGCTTGTTTGTCCGGAGGGAGGGACACCACTGCCCGTACGGTGTCTAAATGCATCCCCAAGAACTGGATTGACTGCGACGGCTCCAATGACGACTTCTTCCAATTGACCAGACACCCGAAGTCTTCCAGGTGCTGAAGGGAGAGATCGCGAGCTGTCACTGCCTCCTCCGCTGTGGGCGCCACAATTAACAGGTCGTCCAGTTAGGGGAGAATCGGAACTCCTTGCTTTCGAAGGAGCGCCATGAGCGGCGCCAGAACCTTTGTAAAAACCCTGGGCGCCGAGACCAACCCGAAAGGTAGGGCCACAAATTGGTAATGGGCCTGCCCTACGGCGAAACGCAGGAAGCACTGGTGAGCCCTGCCAACAGGGACATGCAAATAGGCGTCGCGGATGTCGATCGACACCAAAAAATCGTACTGCGACAAGGCCGCCACGACGGAGCGAAGAGACTCCATACGGAATTTCCGGATTCGGACATGAAGATTCAAATCCTTGAGGTCCAGAATGGGATGAAACTTGTCCTCCTTTTTTGGGGACCACAAAAAGGTTAGAGTAAAAACCCCCTTCCCCGGTCCTCCGGCGGAAACGGAACCACTACACCCTGCTGCAGAAGAGAGTTGACCTCCCGCAGCAGAGCAGCAGCCAGCTTGGGCACGGACGGGATGCGAGACTGACGAAACCTGTCCGGGGGTAGAGAGTGAAACTCTATGAAATAGCCCGCTGACACAACCCGTGTCACCCAGGCGTCCGATTCGTGGGACGCCCAAACCGACCCGAATTGTAGCAGCCGACCTCCCACCCGAGAGCCCTCGAGAGGGATCCTGGCGTCAGTCCGCCTTAGCGGGCTTTTTGTCAGCCTCCCTTTTGTCCCGACGGAAATGCTGTTTCCAGGGAGTACGGGATTTCTGGGTGGACTTCTTACCGGAAGACGAGGGACGACCCAATCTCCAAGAGGGCTGATCGAATCGTCCCCTGGGTCGAAAGGACCGACGACCACTACCGGCACTTGACCTGTCAGACGTAGAGGCCGCTGCTTTCCGCTGTGGCAAAGCCACATCCTTGGCCTTAGCAATCAGCTCCGTGAGGTCCGAACCAAAAAGCAGACCGCCCTTGTATGCCAGAGTAAGCAAACCTTGTTTGGATACTGCGTCTCCAGTCCACTGTTTGAGCCACAGTGCTCTACTGACTGTGACGGCCGAGGCTTGAGCCATGGACAGAAACAAAGTAGTATCCAGCACTGCGTCTCTGCTATATCGGGCCACCTCTTCCAACAGCTGGAAGAGCCTTTCCACGTCAGACAGCGGAGTCCCATCTTGCCATGCTGACCGCAGCTGATCCAACCATCTCAGGGAAGCCTCACCAGTATAATGTTAGGTGTCAGGCATGTGCTGGGCATGAAATTGGGTCAGAATCATCTGTGGATTCTGTGGTCTCCCATTCTGGTCCAGCCAGGGCAGACACTGCTCAGCATCACCATCTGGCCCAACGCCTAACTAGTGCACTAGATGTACAGGCTGTCCCCACATGGCCCCCAAGGCCGCTCGGAATCCATGACCCACGGCCTCGTAGATGGACTTCGCCGCTAACTCCGTCCTTCTGTCCAGCGGATCCTGTAGACTCGCCTTCCCTTTAACCGGAAGCAAAGAAGATTTGCTCAGCTGAGACAATGGCACGTCCACTTCAGGAGAGGGGACCCAATTAGCGATCGTCTCTGTGGAGCAGGGATACAGGGCATCAAAAAACCGCATCCCTTGGAAGCGCTTATCCGGACACAGGCATTCTCTCTCCACCGCCTCGTTAAGTTCATCGTGCGCTGGCAGTGTCGAACGAGCCAGACGCGACTCCTGATACAGCCGGGCTGACTTGCCCGGCCTCGTCACCTCTTCAGACAGCTATAACACTTCCCGCATGGCTCCAATAAGAGCATCCACGTGGCCTGAAAGCGAAGCCGAGCGACCCTGCCGATCCTCTTCATCAGAATCGGAGATCTCACCAGCAGAGCTTGTCGGTGAATCCGAAGCCTTTGATGCGCTGCGCGGAGGAGACAGCGCCACCACAGGCCTGTGGCGCTTCTTGCCCCGCGCCAGTAGGGACTTAGCTGATACCCAGTGACCCAGGAGGTCAGACAGACTGTCAATGGAGCGAGTGAGCGCTTTAACATCACTGAGGCCCCTGACCAGAGACGAACCTGACGCCGTCAACCCCGGCATATCAGATACGTGTGACCGATCCTGAAGCGGGCCGGGAGAGAGGTCCGCGCCGCCTGGACGCTGATCCGACATGCCCCCTACTCAGTAGCGAGCGTCGCGGAAAGAGCAGTAATAACCCCTTACAAGAGCACAGTAACCGGGGAAGTGAGATCCTGATATCACAGCCTGTTCCCACAAAACAATTTACCAAGCACTGAAGGGTTAAAGATTCTCCTTAGAGGGAGAAAAGCTACCCCAGCATTGCAGAAAAAAGGTTTTCTGATGATGGCCAGAAGGGGTTAATGCTGCTGAACACGCAATGCACCTTGCCTTAAAAGGACTAAGGTGTGCATGCAGCAGAGAAGACAGCAGCGTTCTGTGCTGTAGAGATGAGACAAACAGATGACTCACCAGCTTCCTGGAGCCTGTGTGTGAGAGCGGAGAGCAGGGGGGAGGGAGAGGACAGCGCTGAGCTCCGTGAGGCAATGGCCGTTTGCAGAGCCGAAGAGAAGGAAGGCAGGAGGGGGGCGGGGACTGCCCAGCGCGCGCTTTCCAGGCGCTTCCTGTCTGCACAGACGATGGCAGGCAGCCAAGAACATAAGCCACGCCCCCCCGTTACACTAACGGAGCCCGCGCTCCTCTGACCCGCTCCCCTGCTAACAGCAGCGGTGATGTGCATTCTCCAGTATTACACCTCTGCCTGAAAAGACAAAAGGTGCAGTCACCATAAGACAGTAACACACACACACACACAGGGCACTTACCCAGCTGAGCGCCACAGGGACCCCCAGGGATGTGTGACGCCATGGCCCTTCGCTCCCCCCCACGGCGGAGCTCGCAGGGACCCCTAGATGCAGTGTGCGTCTCCGCCAGGGAGCACCCTGTATCCCCCGGGGCCGGCAGGCTTATGCGGGGACCTCCTTAGGGGGTACGCAGATCCGCCAGGGGAGGGCCAGGGGTCCCAGCAGCGCTGAGACCCCCTGAGACCTCTAGACCACGGGGGGTCCAGGTCTCCTGGTAAAAATAAAAAATTCTTCTGAGGAGCTGCAAAGCTTACGCCTTCTGAACGTTCAACGCACATCATTTAGCATGGTTTTCCTGTGTAAACAGGCTTCTAAACCTCCGACAATCAGTAAATATTTACCAGTTAGTGGTGGTTTACTGCCACTAATCTGTCTGTGTAAATGGAGTATTAGTGGGCAAAGCAAAAATTCCAAGATTTTAGGATTTTATTTTTATATGTAACCTCTCACCGCATTAGGATGTGAATGAACATCCTGAGAAGGAGCCTGCGTGTGTGGAGGTGGCTCAGGAACTCCACAAGAAGCTGATGGTGTCTGTTAACTATTTTGAATGTGCGCTGTTAATCGATGGGTTACCACAGCAGCCGGGGGCCAGCTTAAGCAGAGGCGTTCATAGAAATCATGGGGCCCCATACCAAGAGTCTATATTGATGGACTAGGCAGGGTTATAACATATTGATGCAGTCACACAAGGGCCTACTTTCCAACTTTTAAATACAGGGAGAGGACATGTTTTGTGGCTTGGACACAGAAATAATGCCCCTGCTACTGATTCCTCTTGTTTGCACACACTGATACCATTTTAATAAACCCCATAGAGTATGCTGCCCTCCACACACGGTGCGATACCTCGGAGTGAATCTCCTGTCATAATTTTCTCCCACAGTAGTCCTTACATGGACAACATGATGACCCCATGGCAAACCCCACCAGTATAATGCACCTACACTACTCCCCCCCCACACACACACAGTATGATGCTCTTACAGCCCCCCACACATATACACACACAGTATGATGTCTTCCACAGTTCGCTCACACAGTATGATGGCCCCCAACAGTTCGCTCACACAGTATGATGGCCGCCCCACATCATGTATGATGGATCCCACAGTATACGCTTTTCTTGTTGCCAAAATAAAAAAAAACTCCGCACAGAGGGCCCGATCTAGTGACGTCATTGCACCTGCAGTGCTGAGACTTCGAGCACAGACGTACAGGCTGAATGATGAGGAACAAAGGCCATCTTTCAAAGAATGATATGCGGAAGAAGAAAGCTCTGTAGCATCAGGCTTTCCCAGCTAATGAGCGCCATAGTGGCCACGTGGTCTACCGCTATGGGCAAAATGCCTTTACCTTTAAGGCCCATCTTAGTACTTTTTACAGCAGACTGAGTGCCATAGGCAACCATGATTTCTAGTAAATACCGCAATACTGTGGTATTACAGTATATATAAGCAATCCAAGGATCACATGTTTAAGTCCACTAATGGGTACAAAAAAAATGAAAAAAAAATAAAAAGTCAAAATATAAAAAATAGATAATTTTTAACTATCCCACGTTTTCCCTATTAAAAACAAAGAAACGGAAAAAAAAACATTTGGTATCGCCACATCCGTAAAAGTCAGATGTATCAAAGTATGGAATTATGGTAATTAACCTTTACGGTAAACATTGCAGAAAAAAAAAATCAAAATGCCAAAATTGTGGGTTCTTTGTCACCTCACTTAACAAAAAAAATCCAATACAAAGCTAGCAAAACGTTATATGTGCTCCAAATTGGTATCAATAAAAACGTCAGCTCCATAAACACAAAAAGCGCTTAAATAAAAAACTCCCTGGTTCTTAGAGAGTTAAAATAGCGATCACAAGACGTTATGTCACCAAACTCATTAAGGCCTAGTACATTAATGGTGCCACAGGAACGGGCAACAGCGAAAAATGTTATTTGCAAATCTACTTTCAGCGTATGTATGTTGGCCCTTGAGGACATTGCACACGCTGCTGCCAATTCATAGTTTTCCATGAACGTTTATTTTGTGCATAGGGTAAAAGAATACATAAAAGATATTTCTTATAGATGGCAGCTAGCGTTATATTACTCCTGGTTTAGGAGCTGTGACTCTCACAATCCCTCCAGGTGAGCACCTCAAATTATTTCTTTCCCCCTCCACTGTTTTTTTTCCCTATGTTCTGTGCGCTCTATTCCCTAAACAGCTCCATTTTCAATGGACAAATCATGATGTCTAGAGATCTCAATATTCTCCTTGTCAGAGGTGCCCCCATGAGGGTTGTCAGAAGATCTCAAAAACAGCAGGTGTTGTGGGGTGTGCCTGGCATACAATAGTTAGTGCCTACCAGGGTAGAACATCCGGTGAGCAGGTGGCGGAGTCATGGGCGCCCAAGGCTCATTGATACTTGTGTGGAATGAAAGGTACAGTAGCCCCAGCTGGTCCGGTGCTGCAGAAGAAATACTGTGGCACATATTGCTGAAAAATTAAGTTTTGGCTATGAAGAAAAGATGTCAGGATAAAGTATTGCAGCTTATTACATATGGAGATGCACACTGGTCATTGTCATGCTGACCCGGTTACAGCCAAAAGCACCTACAAGGGTATATGGGCATCAGAACTGAACCATAGAGTAATAGAAGAAAGGGTTCTGGTCTGATGAATCATGTTTTCTTGTACATCACGTAGATGGGTAGAGGTGTATAACTTACCTGGGGAGAAACATGGCCTCCAGGCGCACCTTAGGAAGAAGGCAAACTCCGGGGAAGTAATCTATAGTTGTATGTGCCAAACATTACATTTTATCACCCTTTTGGAATTTTTTTATATAAAGTGACCAACCCCAATATAATAAATAATACAGAATTTTACAATTTCATTGTACAATTTTTAAGTCATATCCGCACTTGGAGTATCCTACACAACCCTATATATATATATATATATATATATATATATATATATATATATACAGTCATGGCCAAAAGTATTGAGAATGAGACAAATAGTAATTTTTCCAAAGTTTACTGCTTCATTTTTTGTAATGGCAATTTGCATATACTCCTGAATGTCAAAGAGTGATCAGCTTAACAGCAATTACTGTACTTGCAAAGTCAATATTTGCCCAGAAAATGAACTTTAACCCCCAAAACACATTTCAACATCATTGCAGTCCTGCCTTAAAAGGAGCAGCTAACATCGTTTTAGTGATTGATCCATTAACACAGGTGTGGGTGTTGATGAGGACAGGGCTGGCGATCAATCAGTCATGATTAAGTAAGAATGACATCACTGCACACTTTAAAAGGAGGCTGGTTCTTGGTATCATTGTTTCTCTTCAGTTAACCATGGTTATCTCTAAAGAAACACGTGCAGCCATCATTGCACTGCACAAAAATGGCCTAACAGGGAAGAGTATCGCAGCTACAAAAATTGCACCTCAGTCAACAATCTATCGCATCATCAAGAACTTCAAGGAGAGAGCTTCCATTGTTGTCAAAAAGGCTCCAGGGCGCCCAAGAAAGACCAGCAAGCGCCAGGACCGTATCTTAAAACTGTTTCAGCTGTGGGATCGGACTACCAGCAGTGCCGAGCTTGCTCAGGAATGGCAGCAGGCTGGTGTGAGTGCTTCTGCACGCACTGTGAGGCGGAGACTCTTTGAGCAAGGGCTGGATTCAAGGAGGGCAGCAAAGAAGCCACTTCTCTCCAGAAAAAACATCAGGGACCGACTGATTTTCTGCAAAAGGTACAGGGAGTGGACTGCTGAGGACTGGGGCAAAATCATTTTCTCTGATGAATCCCTTTTTCGATTGTTTGGGACATCTGGAAAACAGCTTATTCGGAGAAGAGGTGAGCGCTACCACCAGTCTTGTCTCATGCCAACTGTAAAGCATCCTGAAACCATTCATGTGTGGGGTTGCTTCTCAGCCAAGGGAATCGGCTCACTCACAGTCTTGCCTAAAACACAGCCATGAATAAAGAATGGTACCAGAATGTCCTCCAAGAGCAACTTCTCCCAACCGTCCAAGAGCGGTTTGGCGCCCAACAATGCCTTTTCCAGCATGATGGAGCACCTTGCCCTAAAGCAAAGGTGATAACTAAATGGCTCATGGAACAAAACATAGAGATTTTGGGTCCATGGCCTGGAAACTCCCCAGATCTTAATCCCATTGAGAACTTGTGGTCAATCATCAAGAGACAGGTGGACAAACAAAAACCAACAAATTCTGGCAAAATGCAAGCATTTATTATGCAAGAATGGACTGCTATCAGTCAGGATTTGGTCCAAAAGTTGATTGAGAGCATGCCAGGGAGAATTACAGAGGTCTTGAAGAAGAAGGGGCAACACTGCAAATATTGACTTGCTGCATTAACTCATTCTAACTGTCAATATAACCTATTGGTACTCATAATATGATTGCAATTATATTTCTGTATGTGATATAAACATCAGACAAACACTAATAAAAACCAGAGGCCAGCAGATCATGTGAAAATATAATTTTGGTGTCATTCTCAATACTTTTGGCCATGACTGTATATATATATATATATTCTCTATCTCAAGTCTTGGAGCAGAAATACTTCACATACAGAATCTGTTGCTATAGTGAGCTTATTGTTCTGTTCATGATTGCAGTTTGTGAGCTCCGATCTCCTTCTATGGGTGAATTTCTTTGGGGTCTTGAATCCTCTGGCTGGTTAAAACACGTGAAAACAATCCTAGATGCTGGTATCTTCATTGTAAAGGTAAGATGTGTTGTATCTGTTCATATTCTAGTGCTGCTTGTCTGATTTGTACTATTCTAGGCACGGACTGTACAAAAATGATCCTTTTAGTGCTGAGAATAAACGAGATTTGTAATTATATAAATGTGTAATATTTTACATTTAATTTGCACATTTAGGCCGTGTCAGAAGAGGGCGCCAGCGTGCTCGTTCATTGTTCTGATGGATGGGACCGCACCGCTCAGGTCTGCTCTGTATCCAGTCTGTTACTTGACCCCTATTACCGAACCATCAGAGTATTTATGGTAAGAGGTTTCATTTCATATACTCTATGTACTGGTGGAGATTTACGGAGTTGATATTTTTTGCATAGTGTAACTTTTATTTTTCCCAATTACTATTAGGTGTTAATTGAAAAAGACTGGATTTCATTTGGACACAAATTTAATCACAGGTAACCCTGGTCACTGCACATATGTTGGAAAAGTCAAACAGAGTCACTTATTTACAGAGGGCCTTTCACCAAATTTTTCATGTTGAACTGAAAACACGTTGTAGCTTCAGAGCAGAAAAAAAAATAATTGTTAGTTCTTTTTTTATTTTGCATCTCTGTTGCAGGGATATTAACAATCAAAGTATTTGTCACCTAATGAGTTAATTTTCGTTACATCCAAGTGGGTGTTATCAGAGAGCTTTCACTGTGGGGCATGTACTTCTCCTTGTACGATGTTGTCCAATTATAAACAGGCAGCAAGATGCTAGAAAAAGAACACCTCCACACCATATCTTACAGCAGGTTTCTCAGTGTGTGGGTTATAATGAAAGCCCGGATCTCCTGGTCTAACCTCCTGCATGATTAGAATATCAACTGTATTCAAATCCCATCAATCAACACATTTCAGATATGGGCCCAGCAGTCAGTGTGGGGCTAGGGTCAGCACAGCTGAGTTTAGCTGTGTCACTTTCCAAATCTTCCATCAGCTCTCCTCCTCTCAGCAAAAGAGACAAAAAAAACACCATACATTCTAATATAATATACTTACTGTAGTTTTTCTGTGCCATTCCCAGTCTCAGCCGGTTTTGGGAGTGCAGTCCACCTGAAAAAGATGTTGCATGCATATACCCCAATTGCATTGCTTCAGCATATATTTTTTTTTTTTTAAGGTATGGAAATTTAGATGGGGATCCCAAGGAGGTGTCCCCAGTGATAGACCAGTTCCTGGAATGTGTCTGGCAGCTCATGGAGCAGTTTCCCTGTGCGTTTGAATTTAATGAGAGATTCTTGGTCCACATACAACACCATATATACTCCTGTCAGTATGGAAACTTTCTGTGCAACTGCGAGAAGGAGAGGAAGGAACTGATGTGAGAGAATATGTGCTCTGTGTATGGTCACTATAGGCTTGTAACAGAAATAGAATATGGATGGTTGACGTGTCCCTGATGCTGATCTGATCACACGGTGCCCCACAGTCTGGATAAAAGCAATCACTTATAAACTGTGAAGGTTGAACCTTGGCAAAAAATTTTCAATAACTGTGCAGGAGAAAAATGTATAAAGTGATGGCATATTGGTAAGATATGCCATCACTTCAGGATTGGTGGGGGTGTCAGACCTTAGGGACTCCCACATATCCGGAGACTGAATGGGTATGTGAACCTAAACCATTTCAGTTTTTTCCTGCCCATCTGGGTCGCTGGCATCGCTGGCAGTGCCACTGTACAGAGAAACATAAGAATGGTGAAATCAAAATGCCAATAATAAAATAAGATGGGTACATGGATTTAAGAATTGCACAGTTCCTGATGTAACCAATGGTCCACTAGAAGATACTTCTTGAAGATATTCTCTGTCCTGAGTAATGTTGAAATCTTGTAGATCTTCTTTCCCAGTCACAAAATGTCCTAACCTGCAGGTCAGTAGCCAAGGACATGAGATACATCCTTGTAACTAGAGGATCATGGCTTTAAAGAGATATTCTTAAAATATCAAGCTCTCATTGAGGCCTCATTCAGACATCCGTATCCACATGTACGTGTTAATGCTAATGCTATTCACATGCCTGTGGATTTTCATGGACTATGTGTCTGTGCAAAACTCACGGAGACATGTCTGTTTTTTCTTCCAATATCACAGATGAAAAAGACCTATACAAGTCTATGGGTCCATGAAGAACATAGACAGCCAACGGATGGCATCATGGTGCTGTCCGAGATTAAAGGGGTTGTCCAGTACTTTATATTACCCCCCCCAATGTGTCTCCCCGAGACCCCTAAGGATTTTTGTAATTACCTACCGTTGCAGATAATGCCTGTGAGTGGCGCAATCACTGGCCACTCACAGGCATCACGTGACCCCCGCCGATGTCGCTGGCAGCAGCCGGGGGTCTCTGTCTTCCACGTTCCAGGTGGATGCCAGACTGTGGGCGGGGTTACCCCCCCCACATCACACCCGGCATCCACCGCACGCTCTGCCTCTCCCCATTCATTGGGAAAGCGCGGTAGATGCTGGGAGTGACGCGTGGGGAGGAGGTGTAACCCTGCCCACAACCCAGCAGCCACCGTAGGGACCCCAGCGCTGAGTCACGCCTCACTTGTCATGACATCAGCGTGGGGTCACGTGATGCCTGTGAGCGGCCACCGATAGCGAAGCTCACAGGCATTATCAGCAAAGTCTTAGGGGCCCCGGGGGGATACATTGGGGGGGGAGTAATATAAAGTACTGGACAACTTCTTTAACATTACAAAGCATAGGAGAAACTTTATAACATATTTATCCATACGAGAAGAACACTGATAACACAATGATGGTAAAAATGGACACACTGATACCATTTTTTCACATACCTGTTTAAACCTGTACATGTGAATGAGGCCTTCTGCTGATCACTGAAGAGCCCCATTCTCAGTGACGCGCCCCTGGGCCTGTGTCGCGCTGCGGTGCGCACGCGGGAGCTTACCCGGAGCCGGATCCGTGGAGGGTTGTAATCTCGTGGCGGTGACCCGGTCCGTGCCCAGGGAGTCAAACTAGACGGCAGTCTATTAGTAGTAAATAGTTGATGACTACGCCACCCGTTGAGTGCAGCCAGGAAGCTGCTGCTGCAGGGCAGACCGCTGAGGCCGGTGGTAGGATTGTGCAGCGTGATAGTATAACCCCCAACGGGAGGGGTATGGCCTCAGGGCAGCCGACGTGGATGATGGGGGTAGCAGGAACCACTCAGAGACGGTACGGTGTAGTTCAGGGTCTTTACTGGTAACAACGACAGACCCTCCCGGAGTACTTGCTAGCAAACGGGGCCTGGTCAGTCTTTGAGCAGATGGGATCTCCCCTGGCCAGGCGTAGTTGTAGGCCTCCCAAACTGACTGTACTCTTCTGGCTACCTTGCTAGAAGCTGATGTAAGTAGCCCACGTCCCTGAGTGTACCGTGTGGTGCTCACCCGTATGGCCGGTGACTCGGGGCCTTCTAATGGCTTCCACTCCACGGTGGCGGTGCTGGTCCCACGCGTGTGACCGTGCCTTCAGGCTTCTGGGCCAGAGGACCTGAAATCCCCTGCCCGACGGATTCTGCTGCTGGGTAGGAGTTAGTCCCCACAGCCTCGGACTCCGGGTCCGGTAAAGAATCTTCTTAGTCAGGGCGAGCTCTGTAGCTGCCAGCCCCTGACTCCTTGTAACTCTGCTGTTTCCTATGCTGCTTCTCTTCTCCACTCTCCTTGTCTGACTCACCCTGCCTCAGCCCCGGGTTTTTACAGGGGAAGTTCTTCCCCTCCCAAGACTGGGCAGGAGGTGTGGCATGCACAGGATCCCTGACCAAAGGACCTCCCACCTGCTCTCAGACATAATATCTCTATCACTGTGGCAACCAGACCCCTGGGGTGTCACATTCCCCCCTAGTGAAATTTAGTACTCCGGGACTAAACACATTTAGAAAAACATAACAAAGTATAACAATAACAATACTATAAGAAAAACACATAAGATGGTTACGGCGTGTCCGCAACCGGATGCAGTCTTTGAAGAAAAGCAAAGGTGTCCATTTCACCAACACAGGGAGACGTAACCAGGTAGGGGTCTGTCCTACCCCGAGTCCTTAACAGTCTCTAGTCCATCCTGGGTTACGCTCCAACTATATACAAGGATTCCCGGTAAATCCACCAAGGTTTCCTAAAAATAACTAGAAACACAAAATTATACACAAGCAACAAGACACAGAAAAACACAGATAAAACAATTTATACACTTTAAATTCTCCAGCGTGCGGGTAACTGGCCTCTAGTGGCCCGAGTGGACCTACGGAGCTGACTGTCTGGCCCTGAACTACAGGGTGTAGGAGCTGTCAAGGGTAAACTGGGCAGCTGTCTACCGGCTCTTTGTCTCACTAGGGGTACGGCAGGCTCACTATAAGCAGAGGGTTGATTCTCCTGTTCTGCTTGTGTGGAGTCTTCTGCCTCCTGGACCGGCTGTTCTTCCAGCTCTACCCGTTGCTCCGTAGGTTCTTGGGATGATGGTTGGAGGAAGGTGAGTACGGGTACCACAACTGCACCATTGACTTGAGTCCAAGACTGAGGAAAGTCCCCGAGCACGGTACTAACCATATCTTCCCTTTCTTCCACGGGTCGATGGTCTTCTTGTTCCTCTTCAGGGTTCCTCAGTTGTTCGGGACACTTCTTCAGGTGGTCCCGGGATACAATGGCTGTGGTTTCCCCTCCGTCTTTACTGATGGTACAGACCTTCGGGTTCTCGTGGCTTGAGGGCAGTACGGTGTACGGGTCCTTCTCCCACTGGTCGTCCAACTTGTGGAGCCGTCTCTTCCTCTTCAAGACCTGCTCTCCGGGTACCAGGGGAACAGCGGGAGCATACTGGTTGTAAGTTTTCTCTTGTCTTTCCCTAGCCTGACAGAGACTTCGCTCCACGCTCTCCTGTACTCTCCGGTACTGCTGCTGCCTCTCTGTGTCCCAGTCTGTTTCTGGTGAAGTGTCCTCGGGTGTCGGGACTCCCATTTCCAGGTCAACAGGTAACTTACCAGGTCTTGCCCTCATTAGGTAAGCCGGGGTACAGTTGGTGGAACCTACCGGGATGTGGTTGTATAGGTCCACCAGATCGGGCAACTTCTCAGGCCACAGACTGCGTTCTTCCAGGGGCAACGTTTTTAGAAGATCCATTACCACCTGGTTCATTTTCTCACAAAGTCCATTAGTCTGCGGATGGTAGGGTGTCGTCCTTATCTTCCGGCAGCCATACAGATTGCAGAATTCCTGAAAGACCTCCGCTTCAAAGGCAGGTCCCTGGTCCGTCAGAACTTGGTCCGGGTACCCGTGTGGACGGCAGAAGTGCTGCTGGAAGGCTCTAGCTGCTGTTTGAGCCGTTAAGTCCTTGACGGGGACGACAACCAGGAACCGGGAGTAATGATCCACGATGGTTAACGTGTAGACGTAGCCACTTCTGCTTGGGGTCAGTTTTACATGATCCAAGGCTACCAGTTCCAACGGTTGCCGGGTGACGATGGACTGCAGGGGAGTCTTCTGGCTGGCTCGGTCCTTCCTTCTCAGGTTGCACGGGCCACAATCTCTGCACCACTTCTCGATGGTTCCCCTCGTGCCTACCCAGTGGAACCGCTCGCGCAGCAGGAACTCCAGCTTTTTCCACCCAAAGTGTCCAGCTCCGTCATGGTATGCCTCCATCACCATGGCTGCGTCTCTTCGTGGCACCACTACTTGCCAGAGTAATTCATGCGTCCGGGAGTTAACCATTCTGCGGCACAACTTCCCTTTGTAAAGGAACAGTCGACTCTTCTCTGCCCATAGTTGTTTGGCTTCCTCCGGAGCGTCTGGTTCAAGGCGAGCCTCCGGCCGAGTCAGCATCTCCTTCACCAGTCGGACGGCAGGGTCGCTGTCTTGCGTTTCCGCCCAGTTGTAGTGGGGTAAGGGGTTCAACGTAGCAGCCTGCTTACTCCTTACCCGGTGGGAATACTGAATAGTCCCATGACGGTGGAACGCAGGGAGTTCAACTTCTTCCAGTCCCTCCGGATCTTCTCCTCCGTCCGGCAGGTTGGGCATCCTGGACAGGGCGTCCGCGTTGGTATTGGAGCGTCCTGCCCGGTATTTAATTGTGAACTCGTAGTTGGACAGACGGGCCATCCACCTCTGCTCCAGGGCACCGAGTCTTGCCGTGTCCAGGTGTGTCAGCGGGTTGTTATCCGTGTACACGGTGAACCGGGAAGAAGCGAGGTAATGCTTAAAGCGCTCAGTGATTGCCCATACTACGGCCAGGAACTCTAACTTAAATGAGCTGTAATTCTCGGGGTTCCTTTCGGTGGGTCGCAGTTTTCGGCTGGCGTAGGCGATTACTCGTTCCTTCCCCTGCTGGATCTGGGACAGTACGGCTCCTAGCCCGATGTTACTGGCGTCGGTGTAGAGGATAAAGGGCTGGCTATAATCCGGGTACGCCAGGATTTCGTCCCCCGTGAGGGCCATCTTCAGCTGGCGGAAGGACTCTTCTACCAGCTTTTCCCATTTGAAGGGCGGCTTCTGGTTCTTGGCCTTCCGGGACTGGCCTATCAGGAGGTCCTGCATAGGTGCTGCCTTTTTGGTGAAACCGGGAATAAACCTTCGGTAGTAGCCTACCAACCCGAGGAACTGCCGCACTTCTTTTACGCTGGAGGGGCTTGGCCATCCCTTAATTGCGGTGATCTTATCGGGGTCGGGAGCCACTCCGTCAGCGCTCACCACGTGTCCCAGGTACTGCACCTTTGGTTTCAGGAGGTGACACTTGGAGGGTTTCACCTTTAGGCCGTAACTCGCCAGAGCCTCGAACACTTCCGCCAGGTGTTTCAGGTGGTCCTCATACGTCTTGGAATATACGATGACATCGTCCAGGTACAACAGGACCGTCTCGAAGTTTCTGTGGCCCAGACAACACTCCATTAGGCGTTGGAAGGTTCCTGGTGCGTTGCAGAGTCCGAACGGCATGCAGGTGAACTCGCTAAGTCCCATCGGGGTGGTGAATGCGGTCTTCTCCCGGTCCGCCTCTGCTACAGGAACCTGCCAGTACCCGCTAGTGAGATCCAAGGTAGAGAAGAAGTTAGCAGATCTTAAAGCAGCCAATGACTCCTCTATCCTTGGTAAGGGGTACGCATCCTTGTGTGTGATACGGTTGATTTTCCGGTAATCTACACACATCCTCATGGTGTTGTCTTTCTTTTTGACTAAAACTAATGGGGCTGCCCAGGGGCTACAACTATCCCGGATTACCCCAGCCTCCTTCATATCTCTAAGCATCCCCTTGGCGTGTTGGTAATGTGCAGGGGGTACGGGTCGATACCTCTCTTTTATGGGAGGATGATCTCCCGTGGGGATGCGATGTTCTACCCCCTTGACTCGCCCGAAGTCTAACGGGTGTTTACTAAACACTCTCTCATACTCTTGAACCACCCGATAGACTCCTTGTTTCTGATGTGAGGGAGTGGAGTCAGTACCCAAATGTAGTTGCTGACACCAGTCCTCCATGTCTTTCTTAGAGCCGTTACCTTCCTCCGGGTGAGATGGAGGCAAGGGTTCCACAGATTGTATAGAACTTTGATTAGTGGTATATAATTTGGCTAGCGTGGCATACCGGGGCAGGTACACTTCCCTCTCCCCGATATTTATTATGCGAATGGGCACCCTCCCATGGCGTACATTGACCACCCCCCGTGCTGTCAAAATGGTGGGCCTACTGTCTGAGTAAACTGGTTCTACCATTGCCTGGTAATCTCTACCTCTCAGACCAATAGCTGCCCGGCACCAAATCATCATTTCACTTTTTGGGGGCATGGCAATAGGAAAAGGGTCACACATTCTTACGCTACCAATCTCACCGCCGGAGAGTTCCACTTGTTGCCGTTGCATCAGTGCCCGGATCTCTTTCTGGAGCACCCGCTGCTCGCCGGAGCTGGCATTCTTGGCAACCTGCTGTAAAAGGAAAATCACCTCTGCAAGACAATTTTCAATTACATTAGTTCCTAGAGTTATTTTTGGGTGACTCTCATGTTTATCGATATCTACAATGATCAGTCCCTGTGCGGCCAGTTCGACTCTACCAATTTTGATGGTCACCTCTTTAAATCCGATCTGTGGCACGGGCTGACCATTGCTGGCGATGATACTCAAGTCGTCGTCGGGGTAGCGGGTAATATCCGAGTCATTCCAGTACTGCTTGAAGAGCACGTACGGGATGGTGGTGACCTGTGACCCGGTGTCCAGTAGGGCACTCATGGGAATGCCATCCAGTACCACAGGCAAGACTGGACGTCCTCCCACATATCTGTCGCGCCAGTTCGATGGGCCTGGTGATCTTTTTCCTGGGGGTTGGCCCTCTACCCCAGGTTGTGCCCGTTTAAAGAACAGTACCTTGCCATATGTCCGGGTTGATTGCAGCGGCGGCAGATGGGTCGTCCGTCCTCACTGTATCGGTCACTGGGTCTTCCTCTGGCCGGTGGGGTCCTCCTTGGTCGACGCCACGGGATGTCCTCCGGTCCGGATGCCAGCTGGATCTTCCCTGGGGTGGAAACCTGTAAAGACTGCACAGTTCGGGTTAGCGCAGCAACGCTCTTAGCTAGCTCTTGGACCTGATGGTGTAGGTCTGGAGCCGGGTCATTGTCCAAAGCCTGCGCATCAGCTCCCACAGGCCCTGCTGACAAGGGCGCCGCCTCCTGGTAGTAAGTGGTAGTGGGGCGTCTGTGGGTCACAACGCCACCTGGTGCCGGTTCTCGGAGCACCCGGATGGCTCTGTCCTTGAACTGTGCAAAGTCCAGATGGGGATCCTGTAAGGCCATTGCCCGCAACTGGGTTCGGTGGGCATTGCAATATAAACCCTCTATAAATTGTTCAGTCAACAGCCTGTCCTCGTTTCCCACCCCATCAGGGTCGGTCTGCTTTATGGCCCTCAGGGCCTCTTGTAGGTTTAGTGCATAGTCCCTTATACTCTCATGCGCTCGCTGCTTGCACCCGTAGAATCTAAGCTTAATCTCGGCTGAGGTGCGGGTATCAAAGGTGTCCTTCAGCCGGGTTAGTATCCCTGCGACAGTCTTCCTCCCAGGTGGCCAGGATTTTACTTCCCTTTTGGCTGCCCCGGTTAGTTGGGCCACCAGGATGCTCACTTTTTGCTCTTCTGTGAGGGGGTACACCTGGAAGAGGCTATCCAGCTTTTCTCTAAAGTCATGCAGGGTATGTGACTCCCCTGAGTACTGGGGTAGCCAAGCTGCTCCCGGGATATAGGGCATGGTGAAGGGCATAACTGCAGCAGCGGTAGCGCTGGCGGGGGTTGAGGCAGTGAAGCTCTCCTCCGTATCCGACATCTTCCTCCCCCCTAGTGGACCGTGGCCTACCTTGCGATGATCCTCTTCCGTAGGCCGCGGCTCCGCAGTGGATCGTCAGGGTTGAGGACCTTCCGTCGCGCTCCTGTGACGTCGGCGTCTGCTGGGCTCCTTCCAGGACCTTACGCAACGTCCGGACGTGAGGCGGGGCTTCAGTTCTCGCGCGCTTTCGGAGTCCACGCCCCTCTTCTTCCCGCGCGGCGTCCTCAAGATGGCGTCCAATGGCGGGAAAACTCCACGGATGGCGGGAAGAAGGTCGAAGATGGCGCCGGATGGCGGGAAAACTTCGCGGATGGCGGGAAGAAGGTAGAAGATGGCGCCGGATGGCGGGAAACCTTCACCACTGGTAAGTTTGAACAGTCTTTGCTTTTCAGGCACGCAGTACCCGGTGGTTGAGGGCACGAAATCCTGCCGACTACGCCAAATTTGACGCGCCCCTGGGCCTGTGTCGCGCTGCGGTGCGCACGCGGGAGCTTACCCGGAGCCGGATCCGTGGAGGGTTGTAATCTCGTGGCGGTGACCCGGTCCGTGCCCAGGGAGTCAAACTAGACGGCAGTCTATTAGTAGTAAATAGTTGATGACTACGCCACCCGTTGAGTGCAGCCAGGAAGCTGCTGCTGCAGGGCAGACCGCTGAGGCCGGTGGTAGGATTGTGCAGCGTGATAGTATAACCCCCAACGGGAGGGGTATGGCCTCAGGGCAGCCGACGTGGATGATGGGGGTAGCAGGAACCACTCAGAGACGGTACGGTGTAGTTCAGGGTCTTTACTGGTAACAACGACAGACCCTCCCGGAGTACTTGCTAGCAAACGGGGCCTGGTCAGTCTTTGAGCAGATGGGATCTCCCCTGGCCAGGCGTAGTTGTAGGCCTCCCAAACTGACTGTACTCTTCTGGCTACCTTGCTAGAAGCTGATGTAAGTAGCCCACGTCCCTGAGTGTACCGTGTGGTGCTCACCCGTATGGCCGGTGACTCGGGGCCTTCTAATGGCTTCCACTCCACGGTGGCGGTGCTGGTCCCACGCGTGTGACCGTGCCTTCAGGCTTCTGGGCCAGAGGACCTGAAATCCCCTGCCCGACGGATTCTGCTGCTGGGTAGGAGTTAGTCCCCACAGCCTCGGACTCCGGGTCCGGTAAAGAATCTTCTTAGTCAGGGCGAGCTCTGTAGCTGCCAGCCCCTGACTCCTTGTAACTCTGCTGTTTCCTATGCTGCTTCTCTTCTCCACTCTCCTTGTCTGACTCACCCTGCCTCAGCCCCGGGTTTTTACAGGGGAAGTTCTTCCCCTCCCAAGACTGGGCAGGAGGTGTGGCATGCACAGGATCCCTGACCAAAGGACCTCCCACCTGCTCTCAGACATAATATCTCTATCACTGTGGCAACCAGACCCCTGGGGTGTCACATCAGCATCACTAAAAGTCCCATCGGTCAGACCTCCTGCATTCAGAAAGTTATCTCCTAACCCTTTACAGCAGTGGTTCTCAACTCCAGTCCTCAGGACCCACCAACAGGCCATGTTTTCAGGATTTCCTTAGTATTGCACAGCTGATAATTGCATCACCTGCACAGGCAATAATTCCATCAGCTGTGCAATACTAAGGAAATCCTGAAAACATGATCTGTTGGTGGGTCCTGAGGACTGGAGTTGGGGAACACTGCTGTAAAGGGACTGTCAGTACAGAAGGACTGTTCAAATCAAGTACAGGCGCTCGGTGCACCGTGGTGGGGCCAAGCAGTTCAGTGCATCTTTCCATCTACTTTTTGGAAACGGATTTTCCAATTTTGACTATGAAGCTACACAGCTACTATGCAAAGAAACACTGAAAGCTATAGAACTTGTGGCTCATTCATATAAGAGAATCAGGCACAGTTTCACCAGTTTGGTCAGTGTCAGTTTTTATCATTAGAGTTTGGCCTGAGCTTCAGTTTCTTCATCTTTTTCCATCAAACAGACCTGGAAAACTGGACAGCGCTCAGATGGCAATTAATTGTTGGCCGATTTTTTTTTTTCACTGACCCATGGATGTGCATTGTTAATTTTGACCTGACACTCAGATAACTATCGTACTATCGTACATTTTGCCACGATTTTCCGTCACTCAAACAATCACAGATATGTGAATGGCCCCATTCACTCTTCTAGGTACAAGTCGTATCTGGAAATAACACAAATAGGACTCGTACACAAAAAATGTCCGTCTGAATGAGCCCTTAGTGTTAGTGCAGGTTGCAGTGGTGACGGGTATACTTGCAGCTCTCATAGTCTCAATATATCAGTGATGCAATCATCATCTTCCAGAATTCAGGAGAGGACCTACTCCCTCTGGTCTTACCTGTGGAAGCAGCGGTTGGATTACATGAACCCTCTGTACAGAGCAGATCACAGTCAGACCCAAGGAACTCTGAGACCACACACCACTCCATGCCACTTCAGGTAAGAGGTTATTCTGATTCCTCCTCTGCACTGAATAAAGCAGCAGAACTCTAACACACCATATACTTATCATTCATATATAGAAACATCAACCCTAACTTTACAGGTGAAAGAAGCGGGGTGACGTATCATGAGCCCAATGTGTCCTTCAGTGGTGAAATCCAAGGCCCAACACTCTTCCCACTTGTAACCATGGTCTACATTTAGGGGTTGCGTCAGAGCTCACTCGTCAGTTCTATCTTCTGCCTGGCACAAATCAATTCACTTTAGACAGATTTACTGACATCTATGACAGCTTGTGACACGGTGATTCATTTTGCACATATTTAGACTGCGATAAAGTATTGATCTTTGGGGGTCAGACCGCTGGGACCCCCAACAATCCCCAGGAGGTTCTGTAGAGCAAGCTTTGAACAGAGCAGAGGGGGAGCATGTACATCTCTACTCCATTCATTCTCTGTGGAACTGACCCCTAGCGATCAATTCCTAAATCCCGTTGATAGGGGATTACTTATATACTTGGTACAACCCCTTTAATAGGGCATGCGGATGTCCCTGATCGGGAACTTTCTATATAAACGCATAATATAAAGTCGAGTTTGGGTCAGGAGACCTGAAGCCAGTCTTTGCATTGAAGCATACTCAGACCGCAAAACACACGTGTGAATCCAGGCAAAAGCTGTTTTTTTTTTGTTTGCCTGTACAAAACAGACCAATTTTGCAAGTGTGTTAGATCCAATTTTCGGGCATATTTAGTCCACATGTCCGTTTTTATCAATGGTTTTGCCATATGCAAAAACAACGTGACAGAGGTTTCCCAAGCTTCTTCAAGTACCCAGTCAGTGAAAATGAAGAATAGCAGTAGGATGCAACTTGGATGTCCGCAAATAAGGTCAATGTAGGGGATGTCTCTGTTTATATACAGACCATCAGTCAGCAAAATAACAGAACGGACATGTGAATAGTGTAAGGATAGGATGTGTCAGTGTGCTGTCCGAGTAATGAGGCCCAACTTGCCACCACATATTTTCACTAATCTGAAGTCACCAGCCATAGATCAGCCACTGAGGGACTCATTAGGACTCGCTCACATTGCCACGTAACACGGCCGAGTGCTAGTGCTATGTGATGTTTTATCGGATAGCACTCGGACCAATAATATACTATGTTATCCGAGTGCAGTCTGATGTACGTGCACAGAGACAATGGAGAAGATGGAAAAATTAAGTCCTCCATCTTCTCCACACCTGTGCTGCAATTCTTCCATGCGAGAAAATTGGATCACACTCAGAGTTAAAGCAGAGTGTCATTAGTATAATCGGCCCAATTCTCTGGCATGGGAGAATATACAGCATTGTGAGCTAGCCCTTCATGTGTGTACCATGAGCTAGCACGTCTTAAGAACATATATCATGAGAATTGCTCGATGATAATCTTCTGTACTTGTGCATATACTAACTCTTCAAACTTATTTTTCACCATGGAAGGTTTTGGAGGGGCCTCTATAACCAATTTGAGAAAGGAATGCACCCTCGCCAGTCAGTCACTGATTTTCTACAGGCAGTAAAAGAAGAGACGCAGCAGCTGGAGGAGGAAATGGAGTTCATGGAGAAGGTGTGGTAGAAATACTGAAAATCCAGCTTCCTGGCCTATATGTTTTTGATGTTTATACCTCCGCTTAGGTTTCAGTGTAAACCAATTCAGCTTTTAATGGTGACTGAGAAACAATTTTAAATGATTATATATAAAAACCCTGCACAAGATAAAAAAGAGGCAATCATTTTTAGCCGATGTCCTACGTCTTTGGTGTTCTCCAACACAATAACTGGAAGAGAGCACCATTAAAGGGAATCTGTTACCAGGTTTTTGCTACCCATCTGAGTGCAGCGCAATATAGGGGCAGAGGCCCTGATTCCAACAATCTGTCACTTACTGGGCTACCTGCTGTCATTTTGATAAAATTACTGTGTTATCTGCAGCAGACCCCGCCCACATCACTGATTGGCAGTTCTCTGACTGCTGAGCTCTGTATAACCCTGCCCACACCACTGATTGGCCACTTTGTGTATACTAGATTTGCAGAAAGCTGCCAATCAGTGATGGGGGCGGGGTTGTACAGAGCTTATGAATATGTAGGACTACCTGGCAGCAGGTTTACTAGTCCCCAATGATAATCTGCTTGCTGATAAAATAGTGATTTTATAAAAACTACAGCAATCAGACCATTAAGTGACACATCACTGTAACCAGGGTCTCTACCTTGTGTCTTTTCAATGTCAGTAATGCCTGAGCACTGTGGCGTTATGGCTTTCTTATGGCACCAGAGAAGTTTGTTCATTGGTATAAAGTTTTCAAGTAAAGGTTCATTTAGGCAGGCCAATAATTGGGTTAGGGAGCATTCCCTCATTCCCAACTGTTGGCTGCCTAAACAGGCCATCAAACATCCAATGGAGGGGCAAAGCATTCATTGGTGTGATAATTTTTGAGCACGTTTAAAAATTATCATTAGCAGCACATTGTCCTGTGTAAACGAGAAATGTGCTGACGATAACATAAGTGCGGCCGGCCTTACTAAACAGACCATTAAACCACTGCTGATCGACTTGCATGTAGAGGTTACATTAACATGCCCTAACCCAATGTAACTTTTGCTCTTGTCTAACAATTTTTCCTTTAGAGATTAACAAAACTGGACACTCGAGAGTCAAATGAAACCTACAAGAATCTCAATGACCAGCCAAAAATCCACAACTTCCAGATATGCATCACCAAACACTCTCCGGCTAATACGCCCCAAGATTACAGCACCAACCTGAAGCTGTTTCCCTCTCGTAGTTCATCCCAAGGTGAGGAGGACTCGGCCCTGATCCTAACCCAGGACCATTTGAAGAGCTCGGACCCCGACCTGTCGGCTAACAGTGACCAGGAATCTGGGGTGGAGGACTTGAGCTGCCGGTCTCCGAGTGGTGGAGACTCGTTACCCAGCGAGGACAGTGGGAAGGATCCCGATTCAGATGAAGCAGTGTTCCTGACTGCTTAGAGGTCTTATTAACCACTTGCTATTATATTAGTGCTTCTATTTATTTATAGGGAGTGATGTAAGCTGGGAGGGATATACTGGGGGAAAAAAAAACATATCGACTTTGTTCACATGTATCAGTGGTAGTTTGTGCAGCGGAGACCAGATACTAATGTCCTATATAGTCGGTCTGATCCAGGCAATTGAACGACTGACAATTGGAAAAGTGCATACACAGGTTGACGAAACAATGACGGGGACACAATGATCGCTAATAATCTGGTATCCTGTTATCAGCAGCACGTCTCCTGTTTACACTGAGTAATGTGCTGCCGTTAAGAATTTTAATGAATGCATAAAATGTATCGCACCCAATGAAACGGTGCTTTCCTAGTTTGTCTGCCGATTGTGGTCCTGGTTAGATGGGCCAATAATCGTATGTTGAAATGATTCCTATGAGCGCTCGTTCATCGTTTATTGGCTCTACGCCTTAAGTGCGTGTCTGCAGCCTCCGGGAATATTCAGAAACAGTTATCTTTTTTTAAGAGCCAACCTTATAATGCATTTTGTTTCCTTTCATGATTTCAAACCACATGTCCGTGGAGCATGAATCCTGTCCCAATATATTTGTATATTTAAGGTTTGTCATTGACAAAGGTGCCCTGTACTGGAAATATGGACACTTACATGGTTTTCGGGTTTAGGTCCACTGTGTGAAAGATCTGAATGTGCTTTGCTTCTGTGTAAGTTGCTGGTAGACTAATGGTGGTCATCCAGGATCTGACATTGGGTATTAATTCCCTACCTCCTAGTTATGTTAGGCATGACTATCACATGTAAGGTTCTTGCCACCTGGCCGAGAAAAGTTCGAAAAAAAGGACGCAAGCATAAACTGTTTGGCCTGTGACCACAGCAATTTATAGTAAAACAATGTGATTTTTGTCACATGATTAAAACCATGACCCAATGTCTATGGCTGAATAATCCCTTAAAGACTAATGTTTTGTGCTATGGTATACCATCGGTCCGATCTTCTGTAACTTTATACTGTTTCCACATAGACTGCCAATGAAACAAAACTTCAGAATCTCATTTGGAGACTTTAAAGGGGCTGTCCAAGACTTTATTGAAGGCCTATACTTGATCATCAATGTCTGATTGATAGTGCGTGCTGTAGCTGTTCCTGTGTCAACGGTGGCCAGAAATGCTCAGGTGCCGAGCTCTGTTGACGGAGTACTACATATCGGCCACCCATTCAAATCATTAGGGGGCAGATGTGTAGTACGCAGCCGCAGCCACTATTCCCTCCACAGAGCTCCGCAGTGCAGCTCCGCTAATGAGCACCCCAATTGATCAAACATTGATGCCTTATCTTAAAGAGGTGGTCACTACATTGTATAATGCCCCCATCAAATTACACCTTTCAAATACCTGCAGCCGGGGTCACGTGATGCAGACTGAGCAGTCAGCAATAGCGCCACCCACAGGTACATATGGAAGCAGGAGGTATTTACAAAAACATTTATTTAGTTAACATGTGTAAATCGATGGGGTCATTATACAATGTAGTGGACCACCTCTTTAAAGAAAGGCCATCAATGTTAAAGTCCGGGACAACCCCTTTAATTATTAATCGGTATCGGTACAGATCTATTAGACTTTTCAGAACTTCAAAATAGGTCCATCCTTCAAACAGATGCCAAAAAGTACAGTATGTTGCAAACTTTAATGGAAGCATTCCTGTATGAATACAATATTGGAGGAAATAAAGAAAAAAAAAAAAAAAGCTTTGGCACTTTTATGTAGGTCTCCAGAATATAGTGGGGAGAGACTTTCTTATTGACTTATATAAGCGAGGTAGAGCAGTAACCCCAAAGAAATTGAAAAATCAGCTGTGGTCCCTATAGGATGGCCCTACACATTGCATTTCCCATCACTTTTTTGAGAATACATTGGGGTGGAAAAATAAGATACAAATAAAGCAGATAATAAGAATTTATAGTCCAGAATTTACTGGTCACTTTTGTATTTCTGTAGGAATTCCAGCTCTGTACGTTGCAGATATCCGGCCCATCAGCGGATTAGCGGGGTCCCGCGTACTTGAATCCTTGCATGTTATCTGGGGGCTAAGAGCCATAGGGTTCTCTCTAAGTGCTTCCGACACTGGTTTTCAGAAAACGTACTGATCCTTTTATATTCGTGCTGCACGGTAGTTACATGTGGGGTCTCAGCGTCACATTACTGGGCTAGTACTAATATGGTAAGAGTCAATGTTGTGTAGTATCCCCCCGCCATCCTTTACGTGTCTGCCTGCTGCATAGCGGACGGCTGCCATCTTGAATGCTCATTGAAGCTGCTATTAGTTTTTTTTGTAAATTGCATGGATAATCTTACCAGAATAATCGTTCTCACTTCTTGACTTGTCTGCTCATTGTGACCAATATCATATTGGTTTTCTAGACGAGTTTACAAGCGCTTGTAGTGCTACAATACAAGAACAAAGCTACTAGATGTAATAGGAAGATCATCATAAAATGACCGTCCCTCCCAACTGCAGATTCCAAAATCTTCTGAAGATGCAGCTTATAAGTGAGGTCCGTGATAGTCAGAAGCAGCGTCTTCTTCCCATGATCTGTGCCTGGGGTGGTAGCCCAGCGATGTAGGGGCTGAGCCGCAGTAACAGACATGGGGCCGTGTCTGCGGGGGAAGGTGGGGAATAGAGTTTTCATTTTCTAATCCAGGACAACCCTTTTAAAAGTAGAACTCCCAAAAACAATGAAAGGGAAAGCCTCTTAAAGGGACACTAATCCTCGAAATGAATGAGGGCAAAAAATAGAGCAGCTCTTACTTTTGTCCAGTCTCAACATGATCCTAAAAGAGATGGGGCCAGAGTCATCAAGAGCGGCGCTGTTCACATTGGTCTTGATGAGGAGGTGTGCTGGAGTCAGACAGATGCTCACGGTTCATGAAAAGGTGCATGCTTCTTCCTGAATTGAGAACGCACCGTGGGGCAATAAACAAATATGCAACATGGGAATGAGATTTTGTGGCTATTTATGGTACAAAGAATTAAAAAAAAAATTCTGCACAAGCGCTGTGTGTGAGCAAACCCCAACGGTGGTGCCGCAGGTCTTTTGGGAGTTCTCCTTGATTGCAAAGGGTTTTGTGTGTTTTTTTTATATATATTATTTATGGTTTATTTATTGATGCCATCATTGCTTATTTTTGTGACGAGTATAATAAAATCATGATCTATTTTTTTATTTTGTGTTGCATATTTTGGCTGTAATTTATATGCAGAAATTGATTTTTGTTTTAAGATATTTTAAAATATGTTGTCAAGCAATATTACCCTAATTGTGACTATATCAGTACAAAGTACGTATGTAAAGTAGTTTATTCCGTAATGTGCAATTAGAATATTTTTGTAAACTCCCTTGTGTTGTGTGTGTGCTGGTGTGTATAGATTAGATTGGGCCGCTGTCCTTTACGGACATAGCATTAGAGTCATTTATGCTGCACTTATAGAAGATGCTAAAGAATTACACTACAGTTTTTTTAATACAATTTTCTTTTCTTTTTTAAAGCAATACTTTACTCACCCTCTCTGGGTCTAATGCAGAGTGTCAGCTATTTGTCACATTGACAGCGCTGCAGCCAGTCAGTGAGTTCAGTGACTCTGAGCAAGTAGTGCCGTTAACTCGGGCAAAGCTGCTGATCTCAGTTATTGGTTGCAGCGCTGTCGACGTGAGGCCAAAGGACAGTAACAGACACTGGGAGCAGTGGCAGAGACCATGTGCTGGACCCAAGGAAGGTGACTAGTGCACAGTTACAAAAAAAAACAGCTGCACCAACGGGTTAAAGGAAAATCCCTTTAACCCTCAACTGGTGAGGTGGGGGTCGCCACACCCCAGGGAATTTTTGTTCGGCTGCCATTCATTGAAAAATGCTGGTATGAGGATACGTGTCTCACTAGCTTCCATCCATTTGTGGGTGTCAAAAATTTGTTACACTCATATGCAATCAATCGCCAATAAGAAAACGATTAAAACAAACGTGATCTTCGCATTTTCTGTAAAAATAAGAGATTTCTAAACACTGGGGTATAGGAAACCCCACCTCACCAGTTGCGTGACATAAACCCCACCTCACCAGTCGAGGGTTAATGAACCAGATAATCTGGCACAGATCAGCAATGGAATGGGGAATTTTACAAGATCAGAAGCAAGAAACTGAGCAGAAAATAAGGAAATTACCCTGATAACATTTTGAATTAGCAGCTTGTTTTTGGGCTCTATATACCAATCCAAGGGAGGTTTGTATACTTTATGACGGACATGTAATAATTCAGAATATTTGATGATTTGGAATTTATTAGATCCCCCAGGTGAATTACCCCAATACTATAAAATGGACATAAATGACACATAAATCTGTGCGGTTACAAAGTAACATTGACGCTCCTCCCCAACTCCCCGTACAGAATGACATGCCCTCGGGTCAGGAGTGTCTACAGCTTCATAGAAATATATAAAGCAGTCACGTTAGGGTCGGGAAAGTCCGTGCATGGACTGATTACCATGGACGTCTGAATGAGTCTTTATTGACTAATAAAGTCACTATTGATCACAGGGGTTAAAACGGTCAGGATTGGAGTTCATCTCCAATGTTGACCTTTGTGTAATATATACAACTCACACCTCCTGCACATGGAACAGGCATAGATTCTGGGTATGAACAATGGGCGCCCTACACTATCCACCCT